>NC_084567.2:38365000-38465000 GCF_033978685.3 Nerophis lumbriciformis | reverse complement strand
GGCGTGGCATGTGCTGACGGCGAGACACAGCTGGCAGATGATTAGATTGCGCAGGTGGTACGTGTTAATCTAATCATCTGTTGCCTTTAACAGTGAGCGGTCGGGTGCAGGAGGAAGAGGAGGACTGGTGAGACTGAAAAGTCTGGACAACATACGAGTGAAAACTGGAGAAAAACATTGAACCTTTGTTTAACCCTGCACAACTGGCTCCCAGAGTGTATATCCGTGAGTCTGTGAGTACACAAAGCTTGCAATATCCTTTTGAAAATGACCATTCTTTGGTTTGAATTAAATCATATTTAATGGCTGCAAATTTTCTAAACACTAACAAATTAATTAAGTGTTCTTTCAGTCTAAACAGAAGCGAACAAGGACATATGGTATACTGTAGGTACAGTAGATACCCAGTGTGCTAAGGGGTCTTTTGAAATCACAAAAGCACCTAGTTGGAGCTCCATATAAATATGTTTCTATTAAGGAGGCTACTCAACATATGCTGTTATTGAATATTTATTGCCACAGACTCATTGAATGAGCTTGCTCCGAATGAGACCGTAAATCAACATTGAACGTTATGTTTTGTGCGAAAACAACACAAGCACGAGGGCAATGATCTCACAGAAAACTATTTTAAACATCCGTGGTGCTTTCAACAGTTTTTTTTAAATATACTTTTTTATTTAAAAAAGAAAACATTGGCAAAAATGGGGGATGCACGGGACCAAAAAAGGGGACCAAAAATATTTCAACGCCTGATGCTGAGTGCCAAGCAGGGAGGTACCAGGTCCCATTTATATAGTCTTTGGTATAACTCGGCCGGGATTTGAACTCATAACCTACCGATTTTAGGGCAGACACTCCAACCACTAGGCCACTGGGTAAGTATGTGCTCCAATCACTCTATCACAAAATAATAAGAGTTGTAGAAATTATTGGAAACTCATAAGACAGCCATGACATTATGTTCTTTACAAGTGTATGTAAACTTTTGATTGCGACTGTATGTAGTATTTTCATAATATATATACAGTACATAACAGTGACGTGGCGGGGCCTCACCTGCCATTATGGAAAGAAAAAAAATGTAAAAAGAAAAAAATATATATTAAATTGTTATATGTATCCAGTGATTATACTATAAAGTTATTTTCCATTTAACTTCACCAGTTTTAGATTATTTTTATTCAAAATCGCTGAATTTTCACATTTGCCGTTCAAATACTGAGAAGAGACGGTGCGGTGAACAGCAGCCAGTCGAGGCACGTCACTCAGTGCCTCAACATGGACGGACTCGGCTAACTGCTGGCCTGCTGCGCAGTGAGACCGTATTGCTATATGAATTATATTATACATTTCCATAGCTTAGTTAGCTGAGGTATATAATGTACAGTGTATTTTGTCAACAACTGTATGTGTGTAACGTATTTCTAGTGCTGAGCGATCATAAAACGGCTGCAAAAGACGCACTGGCTGAGGCTCGCCTCCTGCACCCCCGCCGTAGAATGCACGGCAACCCCTGACGGGAGGGTTATATCAACTAAAGCCCACACTTAAACTTTCCACGTGCAAGATTGAATCTAGTTAAAAAAGTTATTTCATAAGAAGCCAAAAAGTGCAAAAACAATAATGTTCTTGTTGGAGGAGTTGTGAATGACTGCAGGGCCACAACATTAGGTACACCTGCAGACTGCAGGTGTACCTAATTCACAACTCCTCCAATACGAACATTATTGTTTTTGCACTTTTTGGCTTCTTATTAAATAACTTTTGTAACCTATTTTCATGGGCTTTCCTCTTTGTGATGTTAAGTTCCTGTTATGCGCTGTTATACAGTATATGCCTTGAGCTCTTATTTTGAAGGCGCTAAGAGCGGAAGTGATGTCACGTAGCGGAGGTTTTTGAAAGAAGGTAAATAAAGTGGTCCTCGTGTAAACTGGAGCCTCCGTGTTTGTTATTTTGTAGTTTCATACAGTATAGGCGACATTTATAAACCCTCGGTTACACTTTTTTTTAAATAGATTCAATCTTGCACGTGGAAAGTTGAAGTGAGGGCTTTAGTTGATATAACACTCCCATCAGGGGGTTCATTAATCCAGCACAACAGCGGCGCATTTATAAGTAAAGGTAAGACCATAATAAAGTTTTTTTTATTAAATGTGCTTTTTTGTGTGCTACAGTTTGTATGTGTAAAGTTAAAGTTAAGTTAAAGTAGCAATGATTGTCACACACACACTAGGTGTAATGAAATTTGTCCTCTGCATTTGACCCATCCCCTTGTTCACCCCCTGGGAGGTGAGGGGAGCAGTGGGCAGCAGCGGCGTCGCGCCCGGGAATCATTTTTGGTGATTTAACCCCCAATTCCAACCCTTGATGCTGAGTGCCAAGCAGGGAAGAATGCTGGTATGAGCTTTTAAACATAACCCGTTAACTGCTGCCAATCAAATGGTGAATAAGATACTCTTTAGGGTTCATATGTTTGTAAATCTGACTGTGATGAAGTCAGTGCCTCACCAGCCATCAACCTCACCGCACGTCACTGGTATATAATATATACTGATATTTCATATCATTATATCATATTTTATTTTTATATAATATATACTATACATAACAAATCCCAATTACCATGTACAATATTACAGTATATGCAACAGCTGCAGCAAAAAAATAAAAACAAAAAAATCTTTACAATAATGTCATTAATTTAAATGAAACCACCTTACTTCAAGTTGAGGGCTTTTTGTCACGGCGGGGTTGCAGCTTACTGCGAGGTTCGTTCTCCCGGGATGCAAACGGACGACTCCGGACAGGACTTGCGGGTAGGAACGTGATTTAATCTTGAAACAAGACTCAAAGAGGTACAAAACAGAAAACAACCGACGGAACAAGGTGCCGATAGCACTTGAAGCTAGATACTTAGCTGGGGCTAGGAGACAAGCAAAACTTACATAACCGTAGCGTGAAGCAAAACAATGACGCCAGACTGAGCGTGGCGAGCAAGGTGACTAAATGGCTCTCTGATTAGTGGTTGACAGCAGCTGAGCGTGGGACCACTAACCAGAGGCAGGTGAACCCAATCAATCCCCATGCACTGCAAAAACTGAAATCTAAGTAAGATGAAATATCTCAAATAAGGGTGATATTTGCTTATTTTCTGTCTGATAAGATAATTCTTCTCACTAAGCAGATTTGATGTTAGAGTCTTTTACTTGTTTTAAGTGCTTTGGTCCGAAATGATCTCAATAGGATACTACAGCTTCTTGCTGAGATTTGATGACCTATATTGAGTAAAACATGCTTGAAACTAGAATATCAACTGTTGCAAAGCTGTGTCATTAACACTCACAAGTATAAAACTGCTTTTTTTAAAGTAATAATTTCTTATTTTAAGCATGAAAAAAAAAAAAATTAACATGTGACATTTCAAACAATTTTGAACAGAAATAGTTCATGCACATTCAGATAAATTCTTCAAAATTACAATTAAAAAAATGTGGCCAGGCTGTATATATGTGCTAGAGATGCGCGGTTTGCGGACACAACCGCGGAGTACGCGGATAAACCGCGGGTCGGGCGGGTAAAAATAGATTTTAAATAGATGCGGGCGGGTTGCGGTTGAACCAATTCGGAAATATATATACATAGTTAAATGTTGTTACCCACATACGAAAAACGAGCAGCACTCTTTGAAACAGGCAATTTTTTATCAGGCACCGCGTCCCAGCAACAAGTGGCGCAAGTGAGCGCTCCTTCAGCGCAGCAGTGCGCATTTTAGAGGCCAGGCGCTCTCGCATGAATCCTGGCACTGTAGATGCCATTTTATTCCTGCATAGTGCTAACAAAAAAAAAAGTAAGTAGACATACGGTTGGATATGTTAAAGGAATTAGTCTACGTTACCTATAGGCTATACCAAATAAGCCCATGTCTAACCTATATTGAGTTCGGTCAGCTGAATAATTTTGATGGTTACGTGTTGTTAGGGCGCACTACAATGCAAAGGAATTAAGGCAATTGCGTTGTTTATTGTGTTTTTTTCTATTCGAGATATACTACTGTGTGTTAATTAGTTGACCTCGCTTTCAAGTGAAGCGCATCTCCGATTGGCGACAATGTAAGGCTATTTAGCCTGCTTTGTTTGTCGCGACCGTCTATTTTCATTATAATTCAAGATTGATGATAAAGTGCAGTCTGATGGGTTTGATTCCCCCCCTTCAGCTATTTGCCTTGGCCAATAAGTTGCAGGTAATTTATTATTATTATTTATTTAATTTATTTTTGTTTAAATAGAGATGACATACATATGTTATTGTATAATTTAATTTTGTGCGCGTGATTGACAGCCTAAGGCTTATGAGGCACATTTTTTATTTATTTTTTTATTTCAACTTAAAAACGTATGAGCCTATGCCTACAACATAGGCTATGTGTTTATCTTTATTTTCCTGCCTGTCGTTGACAATGGAGATTGTCTGATATTTTATCATGGCTGCAGATCAATCAATAAAGGTTCATCTTTGTCGCAAAATTGTTCACTGCTTCACTGTGCACCCCGCCCTCGTCCCTATTTGAGCATTATAACGTTAACAAGTTAATATTCATTGAAATAAATTCAGAACATTTTTTTTACCTAACGAATATATAGGCCTAGTCTTTCTAAAACATTTTTTTAACTTCTTAAAAGCCTCGTTCGGCTTGCTGCAACTGCGCACACAAAGTGTGAGGAACGCACTCCTGATCTGAGGGCATTGGCAACAATAGTCAACACTTTCTTAATGGAAATGACAATAATATTATAATAATGATAAATAATATTATCACGCAATAATATCTCTTAGCCACTAATGCGTGGCAAGCATTGAATGTCTGTGCTGCATTGGATCAGTCTCCTTTCTTTAACAGGCAAAAGCTTTATAGCCTCACTAATACCTTGCATCGTCTATATTAGATATATAACAACGGGCGGGTGCGGGCGGGTGTGGTTTTGATAAAATGTTGGTTCGGGTGGATGGCGGATGGTTGACGACTTTTGTGATGCGGTTGCGGATGAAATAATTGCCTATCCGCGCATCTCTAATATGCGCACTAATTGACTGAAAGAGCACGCACTTGGTGCGATGATGTCATGTTATCGATGGAAAAATGCATTTTTAGACCATATGATTTGCCTGAGCGACTAGAAGACCCCGAGAGTAACAAGCGGTTGCCTTGTTGCCTTTCCATTAAGAACAATAAATTTGTTTTTAGTATAAGTTTGCTGGTTTCAAAAATGTAATGCCGAGCGCATACCATTATGTCAAGATAATGGCACTAGCATTTACTTCCATCCATCCATCCATCTTCTTCCGCTTATCCGAGGTCGGGTCGCGGGGGCAGCAGCCTAAGCAGGGAAGCCCAGACTTCCCTCTCCCCAGCCACTTCGTCCAGCTCCTCCCGGGGGATCTCGAGGCGTTCCCAGGCCAGCCGGGAGACATAGTCTTCCCAACGTGTCCTGGGTCTTCCTCGCGGCCTCCTACCGGCCGGACGTGCCCTAAACACCTCCCCAGGGAGGCGTTCGGGTGGCATCCTGACCAGATGCCCGAACCACCTCTTCTGGCTCCTCTCGATGTGGAGGAGCAGCGGCTTTACTTTGAGCTCCCCCCGGATGACAGAGCTTGTCACCCTATCTCTAAGGGAGAGCCCCGCCACCCGGCGGAGGAAACTCATTTCGGCCGCTTGTACCCGTGATCTTGTCCTTTCGGTCATAACCCAAAGCTCATGACCATAGGTGAGGATGGGAACGTAGATCGACCGGTAAATTGTTGCGTTTTGGACCAGTTGTTCCTCCCAGGGAATTCAAGTCACAAGTCGCTCCCAAGCTCTTTACGACACTTAAAGCTGAGTTGAAAAACCACCAGAGACAGAATAGGTATTTTGTAATATATTTGCAAAGCTTTGCATATATATATTCAGACCAGTCCAGCATAGAACATTCAATTGCGCCCCCTAAGATCGTCTGCCCCCCGAAACACCCTCTCCCCTCTTAAGTCCCTGGCAGTCCTGTGTCTCTAGCCAAAACAAATGTCCATTATCTCTCTCTCTCTCTAACATTCCTCATTCAAGGTTAAGCACACAGTTTTGCAGACAACCAAAAGACCACAATTGGAAGAAAAACACTAGCTGTTTTGTAATATGATTATAAAAAGAAGTAACACTTAAATTCGGATATATGTGTTGTGTTTACTGAGGGGAGGTGACGGCTCAGAGACACCAGGGGGCAGTATGTACAATTTATTTATTATATATAATAAATATATATAATAATAATAAACAAAACAACTAAACTATAGATATGGAGTGTGTGACTAAAATACAAGAGTGTGTGGTGTAAGACTATGTGTGTAGTTAACTGAAGTGAGTGTTACCAACGTGTTGAACGAGATACGAGGAAGTCCATGGGGCAGGCAGGTTATCCGGGGCGAGAGAGAGGCGTCGGAATCCAGGGGCGAGCAAGAGGTCGAGGAACAAAGGAAGCAGTCAGAGTCCAGAGGGAGATCCAGGGGAAAATGAGACGCACAGGCTCACTTTCCAGGCGACGGAGGGTACTGCGGGGACACGGGAGAAGACAAGGGACAAATCAAGGCACGGAGAGGAAACACGAATATAGCATAAAGCTTGTTGCTTACGGTACACCATGAGAAAGCTAAGTTCCCGCCCCGATCCTTGGGTCCACTGGTCCTTTATTGAGCCTGCCCTCATCAGACCCAGGAGTGTAGATTGCCGGTGAGTGAATGCAGCTGGTGGCTGCTGCAGGGCGGGGACGTGCGCGGCGCGTCCCTGGATGTGCGCACCCGTGGGCGTGTCCCGAGGTGCGCACAGACGGATGAGCGGCGTTGGCAGGAGCCTGAGCCGTAACAATATGTAAATATCTGCCTCCGACAAAATTGAGAGCTTTGCCTTCCGGCTCAGCTTTACTTCATTTAAGCATATTTTTTTAACATATTGAGCAAAAAGGTAAAAAAAAAATTCTACCAAGAAAAGTGCACTTGTTATTAGTGAGAATATACTTATTTTAAGGTATTTTTGGATTCATTGAGGTTAGCTAATTTGACTTGTTTTGGAAAGTCTTGACAAGCCAAATGTTCTTGTTCTATTGGCAGATAATTTTGCTTATTTCAAATAAAATACCTCTAATTTTCTATTTTTTTTTCTTGTTTTTGAACACTGACTTTTTGCAGTGTGGTGACCAAAAATAAACCCAGGAGGGCACAAACAGGAACTTTGGGAGTCCAAAACTAACAGAACATAACAAAACATGATCCGGACCACGGATCATGACACTTTTCTCAGCATTTGAGATCAAACAAGGGATTAATTACATTACCCCACCACTGATTATAATTCCTTGCTCTTTTTTTTAGTAAAAAATATTTTTGTCGTATCCATTGATATACTAGCTGGCTTATTTCTTTAGTTATTTCAATTAGCGTTCAAATTGTGCCTTTTTCCTGATGTCTCTAATGAGTGTCTGATTCCTTTTTCAAGCAAATCATCTCTAAATGCAAATGTATGCACTCCACACCGTCTGAGCTCCTGGGGAATAGACTAGACTCTTAAGATAACATTCAGTTTGATGATGCAAGGAGGTCGTGGAAGTGGAAGCTGAAAAAAATATAGGCGGGCCTTTTTCTGTAAACTATAAAAAAAAATAAAAAAATTCTTCCTCTCGTGAGAGCTCTTCCCTGGGAAAAAAAGTGGTTGGTAAATTGGCATGAACGTGAAAGCTGCCACAAGCCGTGAATATCTCGAGTAATCGCGGTCGGCCTCCCGTCCCTGCTAATTATTTGACGTACTGTCTAACGTCTCAACAGCCATGATGGAGGACATGCAGAGAGGTTCATTAGAGACTAAGCTATGCCGTGTCACTGCCATCAACGGGTGCTCCGCTGATTGGCGACATCATTTGCCCTCCGTAGATATTGATCTTAACTCGCTGCTGGACTTGACTCACCGTGAATGATGATGTAAGGATGAGGAGGTTGCATTGTAAAGGGGAATATGCTTAAACATAGGAAAAATTAATTAGTGTATCATAAGGATTTTGCTCTTAAAGTTAAAGTTAAAGTACCAATGATTGTCACACACACACACTAGGTGTGGTGAAATTTGTCCTCTGCATTTGAACCATCACCCTTGATCACCCCCCTGGGAGGTGAGGGGAGCAGTGGGCAGCAGCGGTGGACGCGCATGGCATTTGTGTGAATGTGACTTACAAAACCCAAAACCAGTGAAGTTGGTCCGTTGTGTAAATAAAAACGGAATACAATGATTTGCAAATCCTTTTCAACTTACTAACTAGAGATGCGCCGATAGGCAATTATTTCATCCGCAACCGCATCACAAAAGTCGTCAACCATCCGCCATCCACCCGAACTAACATTTAATCAAAAGCGCACCCGCCCGTTGTTATATATCTAATATAGACGATGCAAGGCATTAGTGAGCAGAGGTGGGTAGAGTAGCCAGAAATTGTACTCAAGTAAGAGTACTGTTACTTTAGAGATTTATTACTCAAGTAAAAGTAAGGAGTAATCACCCAAATATTTACTTGAGTAAAAGTAAAAAGTATGTTGTGAAAAAACTACTCAAGTACTGAGTAACTGATGAGTAACATACACACACATATCAAATATATATATATATATATATATATATATATATATATATGCATATACATATATATATACATATACATATACATATATATACACACACACATATATATATATACAGTATATCATTTATATGTATTTATTTTGCCGTTTTTGTTTACATGTTAAAGGTGTTTTAATGAATATACATGCATGTTTAACACATATAGATTCCTTTCTTTCATGAAGACAAGAATATAAGTTGGTGTATTACCTGATTCTGATGACTTGCATTGATTGGAATCAGACCGTAGTGCTGATAGCGTCCACGTTTTCAAATGGAGGAGAAAAAAAGTTCCTCCTTTCTGTCTAATACCACATGAAAGTGGTTGGTTTTTGGCACCTTATTTGTCCAGCTTCCATATTCGTTTTTATACACTTTACAAGAAATACATTGGCGGCAAACTCCGTAGCTTGCTAGCTTGTTTGCGCTGGCTTTCGGAGACTCTTGTTTTGAAAGCGCAGGCGCGATGGAGCGGCACTTTTATTGTGAAGACAGGAACTGTGCAGTCAGTCTTTAGGCTTTTGACAGGATGTACGATTGAAATAAAAAAAGGGTCTTTTTTCCTTCACACTTTTGATTGATTGATTGAAACTTTTATTAGTAGATTGCACAGTACAGTATATATTCCGTACAATTGACCACTAAATGGTAACACCCGAATAAGTTTTTCAACTTGTTTAAGTCAGGTCATGTGACCCCTGGCTCTGTTTGATTGGTCCAACGTCACCAGTGACTGCATCTGATTGGTGGAACGGAGTGAACGTCACCAGTGACTGTATTTGTTGAAACGCAGGCACTATGACAGACCAAAACAAACAAAGCGTGCATTAACAGATCGATAAAAATTAGTAGTGAGTAGCGAGCTGAATGTAGATAAAAGTAGCGGAGTAAAAGTAGCGTTTCTTCTCTATAAATATACTCAAGTAAAAGTAAAAGTATGTTGCATTAAAACTACTCTTAGAAGTACAATTTATCCCAAAAGTTACTCAAGTAGATGTAACGGAGTAAATGTAGCGCGTTACTACCCACCTCTGTTAGTGAGGTTATAAAGCTTTTGCCTGTTAAAGAAAGGAGACTGATCCAAAGTAGCAGAGACATTCAATGCGTGCCACGCTGTCACGGCCCAGACGCACACCAGTGCGCGATCATCTGGGAGCCGCGCTGAGCGCACCAGCCTCCAAGCGTGCTCGCGCCACTCAAACTGCTGCAGGTAGCTGCGTTCTATCTTGTCTTAACATCCTGTGGCACTCTTCTGGGATCACGGCGGACGAAACTGCTCATGCTCAGGGTGTTTGTGGAGGTTCGGGGTTTTGCACAAATGTGATGCACCATGTTAGATGTCCCGGTTTTGTGACTGTCGTAGACATAAACAGCGTCGCAGCTCTTGCAAATCACGTAGCCAGCATTACTATCATCCTGATTTACAACCTCATAAAAACGAGTCCACGCTGAACTTTTCTGGCCTTTTTTTCCCTTGGTCTTTAGTATTCCCTTTTTTTAGTTTGTCGCGTACCACGTTTGCTGCCGGCGTTGCCATCTCTTTTTTTTTTTCTTCTTCTGTTGTGGCATATGCTGCAGGTGCCTGCTCGTTTTTCGTATGTGGGTAACAACATTTAACTATGTATATATATTTCCCAATTGGTTTAACTGCCACCCGCCTGAATCTATTTAAAATCTAATTTTTTTTAATTTCAACCGCCCGACCCGACCCGCGGATAAAATCTAATTTTTTTTTATTTCAACCGCCCGACCCGACCCGCGGATAAAATCTAATTTTTTTTTATTTCAACCGCCCGACCCGACCCGCGGATAAAATCTAATTTTTTTTTATTTCAACCGCCCGACCCGACCCGCGGATAAAATCGAATTTTTTTTTATTTCAACCGCCCGACCCGCGGATTATCCGCGGACTCCGCGGTTGTGTCCGCAAACCGCGCATCTCTATTACTAACTTACCAACTTACCTACTCAGTGGTTAGAGTGTCCGCCCTGAGATCGGTAGGTTGTGAGTTCAAATCCCGGCCGAGTCATATCAAGGACTATAAAAATGGGAGCCATTACCTCCCTGCTTGGCACTCAGTATCAAGGGTTGGAATTGGGGGTTAAATCACCAAAAATGATTCCCGGGCGCGGCCACCGCTGCTGCTCACTGCTCCCCTCACCTCCCAGGGGAGTGATCAAGGGTGATGGGTCAAATGCAGAGAATAATTTCGCCACACCTAGTGTGTGTGTGACAATCATTGGTACTTTAACATTTTAAATTTAACTTATATTCAATTGAATGGACTGCAAAGACAAGATATTTAGTGTTCGAACTGGGAAACTTTTTGTTGTTGTTGCAAATAATCATTAACTTAGAATTGTAATGGCAGCAACAAAAAGGTCTATTCTCGATCTGTTTTCATATATAAGACGCACCTGATTATAAGGCGCATTAAAGGGGTCATGTTATTATTTGTTTCTAAATGTAAAATACTTCCTTGTGGTCTACATAACATGTAATGGTGGTTCAAAATGTTGCATGGATGATGTTCTACAGATGTTTTTCAGGCCGCTTTCTGACGGTTTTGTGGGCGGGTCTTATTTACGTGGCTCACCTTCGACAGCGTCTTCTCCCCGTCATCTTTGTTGTAGCGGTGTAGCGTGCAAGGACGGGAGTGGAAGAAGTGTCAAAAGATGGCGCTAACTGTTTTAATGACATTCAGACTTTACTTCAATCAATAACGGAGCAGCATCTCCTCATCCGTGGCTCACTAGTGCAACAACAACGCCCGAAATGTGTCCCGTGAAAAACCGTCCGACCGGAACTCTCTAACAACTAAAGTTCCTTGGGTGAATAATGTAAACTCACTACACCGGTATGTTTTAGCACTTTCATGGAGAGTTTACTGACAGATATAAGTAAGAACTTTACACTACTTTATATTAGAAATGGCAACAGCAGAGAATTAATGTCCCATAACAAGAAGATAGAGAAAAAGAAGAAGCTTATCAACTACGGTATCGGCACAAACTACAAAGGCGGATTCCCGCAAATTTTCAGGACTTATGCAGATCCCAAATACACATCAGCAGGTACCAGAAGGTAAGAAAAGTTGCTTTTGCATAATATCGCGAAACAAAGCGCCAGATAATATGTCTTACCTTATACACACACCATAATAATACTCCTATGTTGAAGCACAGTACAATCCATCAAGCGGTGCGGCTTCATAGCTTACCAAAGTCGTACTAAAACATTTTGATGGATTTTTGAGTGCCGTGTGTAATGTTCTATATTTTCAATGGAACATATAACATTTCAATCAATCAATCAATGTTTATTTATATAGCCCTAAATCACAAGTGTCTCAAAGGGCTGCACAAACCACAACGGCATCCTCGGTTCAGAGCCCACATAAGGGCAAGGAAAAACCCACAACCCAGTGGGATGTCAATGTGAATGACTATGAGAAACCTTGGAGAGGACCGCAGATGTGGGTGCCCCCCCACCCTCCCTCTAGGGGAGACCGGATGCAATGGACGTTGAGTGGGTCTAGCATAATATTGTGAAAGTCCAGTCCATAGTGGATCTAACATAATAGTGAGAGTCCAGTCCATAGTGGATCTAACATAATAGTGTGAGAGTCCAGTCCATAGTGGATCTAACATAATAGTGAGAGTCCAGTCCATAGTGGATCTAACATAACAGTGAGAGTCCAGTCCATAGTGGATCTAACATAACAGTGAGAGTCCAGTCCATAGTGGATCTAACATAATAGTGTGAGAGTCCAGCCCATAGTGGATCTAACATAATAGTGAGAGTCCAGTCCATAGTGGATCTAACATAATAGTGTGAGAGTCCAGTCCATAGTGGATCTAACATAGTAGTGAGAGTTCAGTCCATAGTGGATCTAACATAACAGTGAGAGTCCAGTCCATAGTGGATCTAACATAACAATGAGAGTCCAGTCCATAGTGGATCTAACATAATAGTGTGAGAGTCCAGTCCATAGTGGATCTAACATAATAGTGAGAGTCCAGTCCATAGTGGATCTAACATAATAGTGAGAGTCCAGTCCATAGTGGATCTAACATAATAGTGAGAGTCCAGTCCATAGTGGATCTAACATAATAATGAGAGTCCAGTCCATAGTGGGGCCAGCAGGAGACCATCTTGAGCAGAGACGGGTCAGCACCGCAGAGATGTCCCCAACCAATGCACCCCAGGTCCGGACCCTGGACAACCAGCACTTCATCCATGGCCACCGAACCTGTGTCTCCCCTTCCACAAGGGAGAGGGGGGCAGAAAAGAAAAGAAAAGAAACGGCAGATCAACTGGTCTAAAAAGGGGGTCTATTTAAAGGCTAGAGTATACAAATGAGTTTTAAGATGGGACTTTAATGCTTCTACTGAGGTAGCATCTCTAACTGTTACCGCTAGAACATTCCATAGTACTGGAGCCCCAATAGAAAACGCTCTATAGCCCGCAGACTTTTTTTGGGGCTCTGGGAATCACTAATAAGCCGGAGTTCTTTGAATCTTCATTTTGGTGTTGTTTACTTGAGTCATATTGCAGTCTACACGTATCTCTTATGTGTGACTGCCATCTACTGATCACACTTATCATTTCACCATGTACCAAAAAAAATGGCTTCAAGGTCGGTAAGCACAACCAAAATTATTCCGTACATTAGGCGCACCGAGTTATCAGACGCACTGTCGAGTTTTGAGAAATTGAAAGGATTTTAAGTGCGCCTTATAATCCGAAAAATACGATACTTGCCTAACAAAATTGCTATGGTTGGGGACGTCTCTGCGCTCTGCGGGATGATCTCCTGCTGGCCCCACTATGGACTGGACTCTCACTATTATGTTAGATCCACTATGGACTGGACTCTCACTATTATGTTAGATCCACTATGGACTGGACTCTCACTATTATGTTAGATCCACTATGGACTGGACTCTCACTATTATGTTAGAGCCACTATGGACTGGACTCTCGCAATATTATGCTAGATCCACTATGGACTGGACTCTCACTATTATGTTTGATCCACTATGGACTGGACTCTCACTATTATGTTGGATCCACTACGGACTGGACTTTCACTATTATGTTAGATCCACTACGGACTGGACTCTCACTATTATGTTAGATCCACTATAGACTGGACTCTCACTATTATGTTAGATCCACTACGGACTGGACTTTCACTATTATGTTAGATCCACTATAGACTGGACTCTCACTATTATGTTATATCCACTATGGACTGGACTCTCATTATTATGTTAGATCCACTATGGACTGGACTCTCACACTATTATGCTAGATCCACTATAGACTGGGCTCTCACTATTATGTTAGATCCACTATGGACTGGACTCTCACACTATTATGTTCGATCCACTATGGATTGGACTGTCACTATTATGTTAGATCCACTATGGACTGCACTCTCACTATTATGTTAGATCCACTATGGACTGGACTCTCACACTATTATGCTAGATCCACTATGGACTGGACTCTGACTATTATGTTAGATCCACTATGGACTGGACTTTCACAATATTATGTCAGACCCACTCGACGTCCACTGCATCCGGTCTCCCCTATCTGCGGTCCTCTCCAAGGTTTCTCATAGTCATTCTCATCGACGTCCCACTGGGTTGTGAGTTTTTCCTTGCCCTTATGTGGGCGCTGAATCGAGGATGTCGTTGTGGCTTGTGCAGCCCTTTGAGACACTTGTGATTTAGGGCTATATAAATAAACATTGGTTGATTGATTCATTGAGAACAGCAGTTTCTTTCAAAATGCAGCTTATTTTTAAACTTAACAAACCTATCCCAAGGCCAGGGTTGAACCCGTTCGCGGGCTTGATCCGGCCCGGGGACTGCATGTTTGACATCCCTATTCCAGCCCGTGGATCCATGACAGGAACATGCTGTTGGGGCTTTGGCACACACACACACCTGGAATATATAATATATATAATATATAAATATATAAAATAACATCTCTCTCTTTAAAAAAAGAAAAAAAAACACACATTCATCATTTATGATGCTTTAGTTTACCCTCATTTTACCCCTCAGTGGTGCCGCTTGTCACCTGTTTTACATTTCTTATTCCTCTCTAGTCACAAGGACATCTCTTTGGAAGTCTTTTAAAAGTCACATGCCAACAATGTTGATTAACTTCAGCAAGAGCAACAACTAAAAGCACCGGAGGCGATTGTATTCCTGTTCCCCGCATTAACATGCACGCGGCAAACCAATAAGGGCCCCCGGGATACACCGCACATCTGTCCCTGCAGGAGGACTGAACGGAGTATCAACATCAGAAATATCACCACTCTTTGTCGTCATCTAAGGGTCGTTTGCTCCGTTAAAATGAACGACCGGCTTTAGAAATGGGTGTTTTCAAAGTAAAAGCACACAATGTCAAAGGGGTTAAGATGAGTCACTTAAAACTAAAACATAGATACTGTCTTTTGTATGTCCTTTTATGGTTGCTTTAGGAATACATTACATTGGTGTCATTATTGTATGTTCAGATTTTTAAACTAGGACTGTCAAACATTTAAAATATTTAATCGCAATGAATCATAGTTTTTTCATAATTAACTCAAAATGATTTGCGATTCATCGCAGATGAATGTAATTTTTAATCATTAATGAGTGTACAGTAGACGTATAATTTTCAAGATGTTATTACCAGGACTGGACAATTAGTTTATTTTAATTAAATGCATTTTTAAACATTTCAAACAGCGCAACACAACACTTTTAATGACAATTAAAACAAATAAAATGTGTCATACGGAGCCCTTAAAGGGACAAGGGGGAAATGTTGTATATATATATATATATATATATATATATATATATATATATATATATATATATATATATATATATATACATACACACATATATATATATATATATATATATATATATATATATATATATATATATATATATATATATATATATATAATATATATATATAATATATATATATATATATATTGATATATATATATATATATATATATATATTGATATATATATATATATATATATATGTATCTCGTGTGCACGAGAAACTTTTTAATAAAGTTATAAAAAATATATATATATTTTTTTATAATTTATTTATTTTTTTATTTATTTTTTAGACATTGTATCTCGTGCGCACGAGATATATGTCTAAAAAAAAAAAAAAAAAATTTTTTATTTTTTACTTATCAATATCTTGTGCGCACGAGAAACTATCTCTCATGCGCACAAGATAGTTTCTTGTGCGCACGAGATACATGTCTGAAAAAATAAAAATAAAATAAAAATATATAATTTAAAAAAACATTTTTTTTTATAACTTTATAAAAAGTTTCTCGGGCGCACGAGAAACTATCTCGTACGCACGAGAAACTATCTCGTACGCACGAGATACATGTCTAAAAAAAATAAAAATAAAAATAAATTATAAATGTTTTTTTTTGTTTTTTTTATAACTTTTTAATAAAGTTATAAAAAAAAAATATATATATATTTTTATAATTTATTCCTTTTTTTTTTATATTTTAACATTGTATCTCGTGCGCACGAGAAACTTTCTCGTGCGCACGAGATATATGTCTAAAAAAAAAATAAAAAAATACATTTTTATTTTTTATTTATTAATATCTCGTGTGCACGAGAAACTATCTCTCATGCGCACAAGATAGTTTCTTGTGCGCACAAGATACATGTCTGAAAAAAAAATTTTAAATAAAAATACATAATTAAAACATTTTTTTTTTATAACTTTATAAAAAGTTTCTTGTGCGTACGAGAAACTTTTTATAAAGTTATAAAAAATATATATATATTTTTTTTATAATTTATTTATTTATTTATTTATTTTTTAGACATTGTATCTCGTGCGCACGAGATATATGTCTAAAAAAATAAATAAATAAACGCATTTTTATTTTTTATTTATTAATATCTCGTGCGCACGAGAAACTATCTCTCATGCGCACAAGATAGTTTCTTGTGCGCACGAGATACATGTCTGAAAAAATAAAAATAAAATAAAAATGTATAATTAAAATTTTTTTTTTTTTATAACTTTATAAAAAGTTTCTCGTACGCACGAGATGTATGTCTAAAAAAATAAAAATAAAAATAAATTATAAATGTTTTTTTTTGTTTTTTTATAACAATAAAAAGTTTCTCGTGCGCACAAGATCCATGTCTGAAAAAAAAAAAAAAAAAAAAGAAAATGATAAAAATAACAATTTCCCCATGTCCCTTTAGGGGCTCCGTAGTGTCATGCCAGATTTTGTATTTTGTAGAAATACAGAATATGTTTTACCGCTGTAGGAGCACTTGTATTCAGGGGGGAGCTACACTTCCATGTTTAGATACCAGTTTAACGAATTAATAACACAATTTGTGGATTGTTACGATCATTGTGTGATTGTCAAAGATGTTTGGTAATATAATCTGATATTTCTACCTGAATAAATGCTTCTGATATTCTGTACGGACTATCAATCAGAACAAGAATATACATTCTTTTACAATCTGCCATTAAACATTTATTCAAGTAGAAATATTATAGATTACATTACAAAACATTTTTGACAAAGCATGAGACCTTTTTTCATTTTGTTATAATAAGACCTGATGTGAAGCGTAGCGCTGTTATTGTGAAGCCGGAAGTGTATAAATTGGTTTGAGAAGAGGCGTCTTGACATGTTTCGACAAACGTCTCCGATTAAAAAGTGACTCAAGACTTCCCGTCGACCGTCTTTGCTGAGATTTTATTCCATTTTACTAAAGCAGTTAGCGTAACAATTTAGATTTTATGTTATCACTGCACTCAACTGTAATCCAAACACTAATGTGAAGCTCCTCCTCTCTGTTCAGATTTTTTAAATAGGACTGTCAAACATTTAAAATATTTAATCGCAAATGATTATATTTTGTTCATAGTTAACTCAAAATTATTTGAAATTCTTTGCATATAAATGTAATTTTTCATCATTAATAAGTGTACAGTAGACATATACTTTTCGAGATTTTATTACCATGACTGGACAATTAGTTTACTTTATTTAAACACTGATGTGAGGCTCCTCCTATCTGTTCAGATTTTTAAAATAGGACTGTCAAACATTTAAAATATTTAATTGCAATTAATCATATTTTGTTCATAGTTAACTCAAAATTATTTGCGATTCATCGCAGATAAATATAATTTTTCATCTTTACTAAGTGTACAGTAAACATATAATTTTCACGTTTTTATTACCATGACTGGATAGTTAGTTTACTTTATATTAAATGTCTTTTTAAACATTGTTTTTTTTTTAAACAGCTAAACACAAAAAGCTCCTCGGTGGCAAGGCCCCGGGGGTGGATGAGATCCGCCCGGAGTTCCTTAAGGCTCTGGATGCTGTAGGGCTGTCTTGGTTGACAAGACTCTGCAGCATCGCGTGGACATCGGGGGCAGTACCTCTGGATTGGCAGACCGGGGTGGTGGTTCCTCTCTTTAAAAAGGGGAACCGGAGGGTGTGTTCTAACTATCGTGGGATCACACTCCTCAGCCTTCCCGGTAAGGTCTATTCAGGTGTACTGGAGAGGAGGCTACGCCGGATAGTCGAACCTCGGATTCAGGAGGAACAGTGTGGTTTTCGTCCTGGTCGTGGAACTGTGGACCAGCTCTATACTCTCGGCAGGGTCCTTGAGGGTGCATGGGAGTTTGCCCAACCAGTCTACATGTGCTTTGTGGACTTGGAGAAGGCATTCGACCGTGTCCCTCGGGAAGTCCTGTGGGGAGTGCTCAGAGAGTATGGGGTTTCGGACTGTCTGATTGTGGCGGTCCGCTCCCTGTATGATCAGTGTCAGAGCTTGGTTCGCATTGCCGGCAGTAAGTCGGACACGTTTCCGGTGAGGGTTGGACTCCGCCAAGGCTGCCCTTTGTCACCGATTCTGTTCATAACTTTTATGGACAGAATTTCTAGGCGCAGTCAAGGCGTTGAGGGGATCCGGTTTGGTGGCTGCAGGATTAGGTCTCTGCTTTTTGCAGATGATTTGGTCCTGATGGCTTCATCTGGCCAGGATCTTCAGCTCTCACTGGATCGGTTCGCAGCTGAGTGTGAAGCGACTGGGATGAGAATCAGCACCTCCAAGTCCGAGTCCATGGTTCTCGCCCGGAAAAGGGTGGAGTGCCATCTCCGGGTTGGGGAGGAGATCTTGCCCCAAGTGGAGGAGTTCAAGTACCTCGGAGTCTTGTTCACGAGTGAGGGAAGAGTGGATCGTGAGATCGACAGGCGGATCGGTGCGGCGTCTTCAGTAATGCGGACGCTGTATCGATCCGTTGTGGTGAAGAAGGAGCTGAGCCGGAAGGCAAAGCTCTCAATTTACCGGTCGATCTACGTTCCCATCCTCACCTATGGTCATGAGCTTTGGGTTATGACCGAAAGGACAAGATCACGGGTACAAGCGGCCGAAATGAGTTTCCTCCGCCGGGTGGCGGGGCTCTCCCTTAGAGATAGGGTGAGAAGCTCTGTCATCCGGGGGGAGCTCAAAGTAAAGCCGCTGCTCCTCCGCATCGAGAGGAGCCAGATGAGGTGGTTCGGGCATCTGGTCAGGATGCCACCCGAGCGCCTCCCTAAGGAGGTGTTTAGGGCATGTCCGACCGGTAGGAGGCCACGAGGAAGACCCAGGACACGTTGGGAAGACTATGTCTCCCGGCTGGCCTGGGAACGCCTCGGGATCCCCCGGGAGGAGCTGGACGAAGTGGCTGGGGAGAGGGAAGTCTGGGCTTCCCTGCTTAGGCTGCTGCCCCCGCGACCCGACCTCGGATAAGCGGAAGAAGATGGATGGATGGATAAACACAAAAAGGACATAAACACACTTTTAATGACAATTGAAAAAAAATACTTGCAGTGCTTCGGTGTCATGCCAGATTTAGTATTTTGTACAAATACAGCAGTGACGTGCAGTCAGGGGAGGCAGGTGCCATCATGGAAAGAAAAAAAAAATATATTAAATTGTTATATGTATCCAGTGATTATACTATAAAGTTATTTTCCATTTAACATCACCAGTTTCAGATTATTTTTATTCAAAATCGCTGAATTTTCACATTTACCGTTCAAAAACTGAGAAGAGACTTGCGGTGAGGCAGCAGCCAGTTGAGCCTCACCATGGATTGCGCAATGACTCGGCAAACTGCTGGCCTGCTGTGCAGTGAGACCGTATTGCTATATGAATTATATTATACAATTCCATAGTTTAGTTAGCTGAGGTATATAATGTACAGTGTATTTTGTCAACAACTGTATGTGTGTAACGTATTTCTTATGCTGAGCAATCATAAAACGGCTGCGAAGATGCACTGGGTGAGGCTCGCAGTTCTCCTGCCTCATGTCGGTAGAGGGCGCTCGTGATCCCAGGGATCATTCTTGCGACTACTCGGCTGCAGAATAAGTGACAACAAGCAGCAACAGTTAGCAGCGATCGTTTATTTTTTCCTCTCGCCTGGACTTTTAACATGGAGGATTACATATCTAAAATAAAACAGTTTTCTAAACTGGACTTGCAATCGAAGCAGGAGGTAATAATTAAAGGAAGATCTCCATCGAGACAGATACACTTTTAAAACTGAAGAAAGATAAGGAAGACTTCTATAAACAAGTCATCGATGCTTTTGTTCAGAAGGAGCGGCGCATGGACTTCATTTATAAGTAAAGGTAAGACCATAATAACTTTTTTTAAATTAAATGTGATTTTTTGTGTGTATGTGTAAAGTTAAAGTTAAGTTAAAGTACCAATGATTGTCACACACACTAGGTGATCACCCCCTGGGAGGTGAGGGGAGCAGTGGGCAGCATTGGCGGCGCGCCCGGGAATCATTTTTGGTGATTTAACCCCCAATTCCAAGCCTTGATGCTGAGTGCCAAGCAGGGAAGAATGCTGGTATGAGCTTTTAAACATAACCCGTTAACTGCTGCCAATCAAATGGTGAATAAGATACTCTTTAGGGTTCATATGTTTGTAAATCTGACTGTGATGAAGTCAGTGCCTCACCAGCCATCAACCTCACCGCACGTCACAAAAATACAGAGTATGTTTTCCTGCTGTAGGAGCACTCGCATTCAGAGGGGGAGCTACACTTCCATGTTTGGATACCAGCATTAATAACACAAATTGTGGATTTTTACAATCATCAGCGCAACACAAAAAGAACATTAACACACTTTTAATGACAATTCCAAAAAAATACCTGCAATGTCATGCCAGATTTGGTATTTTGTAGAAATACAGAATATGTTTTCCTGCTGTAGGAGCACTTGCATTTAGGGCGGGAGCTACACTTCCATGTTTAGATACCCATGAATAACACAAATTGTGGATTTTTATAATCATGATGTGATTGTTAAATATGTTTGGTAATATAATCTGTGATATTTCTACCTGAATAAATGCTTCTTATATTCCAAACACTGACGAGAAAGCTCCTCCTCTCTGCAAGCGGCAAATAATAAAATGGTCTTGTCTTCTCAGGAGAACGACTTGCCTTGGCTTTTGGATTTGAAATTTCCATAGTGGCCCTCCTTTTCTTTGTGCATTTCTGCTGGCTATTTTTGAGCTTGCGGGTCAACAGCAACTGAACGCCATTATGTCTCGGAACGGACCGAGGGTCAACAAGGAGTGAATCGCATGTTAACAAAAAATTTAGCGCCGCTTTAACTTAAACATTTAAATTCCCCTGCATGTCTGGCAAATACAGTAAGTACAACATTATGCTTTCACTTTCACTTTATTAAACCTCTCATTGTAATGCATAATGCAGCGAAGCAAGTGTGCAAACAAGCTCAGGGGCTTTGGGGTTATGCAAATTTAATTTGAAGATGAAGTAACACGGACTCATTATTATTAGTGACAACCTCCCATGTCATAATTAATCTCGGCAAATTGGGGTTAAGACATGAACAAGTCAAAAAAATATATCCGGAAAAAGGAGATTGTCTCCAGAAACTAGCATTTTGTCATTTCTGACTGTAGTATGTGAAGTGTTTTTTGGTGTCTAATTTGAGTACTATCAACTTTATTTGCTGTCACGTTCAAACACTGTGATATCTATTAAACAAGACAAAAGGCAAGGAATCAAACAGAGACAGAATTCAATTTGGACTCAATATTGAGGAGAGACATGGCCACTGCACTCTCTGTACAGTCCTGCACCACGCTCTGACGAAGAAGGTTTTCGTCACCTCCTTTATTCAGATGTTCAATGTTCACGCACCAACACATGTCACAGCAGGAATGGGGAGTATGTAAAACAGTCATTGTTTTCGGTCGCTTTGAAGTCCAAGAAGAGGATTTCTCGGGCTTGGGCTCTTCCTGGATCCAGCTGGGGCAGGTGTTGGAGGACAATGGATAACCCCTCCCGTCTCCTGACCACAGTGACTTCAAGAGGGCAGCGGGTCGTAAACAGCGTTGACCTCGGTCACCAAACAGTTGGAAGAGAGTTTGTGAAATACTTCAGAGAGAGTTCGTTTAACACTTCAAAGAGAGTTCCTCTGGAAGTTGAGCAGATCCTGCCATCTGTCCGTGTTGAAATCACAGTGGCGTTTCACGAGCATTCTTCCTCTTGTTAGGCCTCGAAAGACAGCATTCATAATACAACGTTTGTTTTGTGATAACTTACAAACAATTATTCCAACATTTGCCTCCATGAAAAATAATAAAAATAAAATAAATAAATAAAAATAAATCGTTAACATATTAATCGGTGAATAAGAGGACAAATTGGAGCTTGTGAGGATTTTTTTCTTAACTTGCAAGCAAAAGTTTGGATAACGGGTATTCCTGCGTATTAGTTGGCATCGGGAATGTAACAATAAACCCTCGTAAGATCCGACAAAAAAGACCTGTGTCTCATTTGCTAGCATTAGCTTAGAGCTGGCGAGACAAAACATTAAGCGTATTTTTCGGAATATAAGTCGCTCCGGAGAATAAGTCGCACCGGCCGAAAATGCATAATAAAGAAGGAAAAAAACATATATAAGTCGCACTGGAGTATAAGTCGCATTTTTTGGGGAAATTTATTTGATAAAAGCCAACACCAAGAATAGACATTTGAAAGGCAATTTCAAATAAATCAAGAATAGTGAACAACAGGCTGAATAAGTGTACGTTATATGAGGCATAAATAACCAACTGGTATGTTAACGTAACATATTATGGTAAGAATCATTCAAATAACTATAACATATAGAACATGCTATACGTTTACCAAACAATCTGTCACTCCTAATCGCTAAATCCCATGAAATCTTATACGTCTAGTGCAGTGACGTGCGGTGAGGTTGATGGCTGGTGAGGCACTGACTTCATCACAGTCAGATTTACAAACATATGAACCCTAAAGAGTATCTTATTCACCATTTGATTGGCAGCAGTTAACGGGTTATGTTTAAAAGCTCATACCAGCATTCTTCCCTGCTTGGCACTCAGCATCAAGGCTTGGAATTGGGGGTTAAATCACCAAAAATGATTCCCAGGCGCGGCGCCGCTGCTGCCCACTGCTCCCCTCACCTCCCAGGGGGTGATCAAGGGGATGGGTCAAATGCAGAGGACAAATTTCATTACACCTAGTGTGTGTGTGACAATCATTGGTACTTTAACTTAACTTTAACTTTACACATACAAACTGTAGCACACAAAAAAGCACATTTAATAAAAAAAACTTTATTATGGTCTTACCTTTACTGATAAATTAAGTCAATGCGCCGCAACTAAAGCCCTCACTTAAACTTTCCACGTGCAAGATTGAATCTATTTAAAAAAGTGTAACCGAGGGTTTATAAATGTCGCCTATACTGTATGAAACTACAAAATAACAAACACGGAGGCTTCAGTTTACACGAGGACCACTTTATTTACCTTCCTTCAAAAACCTCCGCAACGTGACATCACTTCCGCTCTTAGCGCCTTCAAAATAACAGCTCAAGGCATATACTGTATAACAGCGCATAACAGGAACTTAACATCACAAAGAAGAAAGCCCATAAAAATAGGTTACAAAAGTTATTTAATAAGAAGCCAAAAAGTGCAAAAACAATAATGTTCGTGTTGGAGGAGTTGTGAATTAGATACACCTGCAGTCTGCAGGTGTATCTAATGTTGTGTCCCTGCAGTCATTCACAACTCCTCCAACACCAACATTATTGTTTATGCACTTTTTGGCTTCTTATGAAATCATTTTTTTAAATAGATTCAATCTTGCACGTGGAAAGTTTAAGTGTGGGCTTTAGTTGATATAACAATTATACGGCGGGGGTGCAGGAGGCGAGCCTCAGCCAGTGCGTCTTTTGCAGCCGTTTTATGATCGCTCAGCACAAGAAATACTTTACACACATACAGTTGTTGACAAAATACACTGTACATTATATACCTCAGCTAACTAAACTATGGAAATGTATATTATAATTCATATAGCAATACAGTCTCACTGCACAGCAGGCCAGCAGTTAGCCGAGTCATTGCGCAATCCATGTTGCGGCACTGAGTGACGTGCCTCAACTGGCTGCTGTTCACCGCACCGTCTCTTCTCAGTATTTGAACGGCAAATGTGAAAATTCAGCGATTTTGAATAAAAATAATCTAAAACTGGTGAAGTTAAATGGAAAATAACTTTATAGTATAATCACTGGATACATATAACAATTTAATTTTTATTTATTTCTTTACATTTTTTTTCTTTCCATGATGGCAGGTGAGGCAGGGCCTCTAGTGACTGCACGTCACTGGTCTAGTCTCTTACGTGAATGAGCTAAATAATATTAGTTGATATTTTACGCTAATGTGTTAATCATTTCACACATAAGTCGCTCCTGAATATAAGTCGCACCCCCGGCCAAACTATGAAAAAAACTGCCACTTATAGTCCGAAAAATACGGTATATTGTTTTTCAAACCAATGAACAACAAAAATGAGTGTGAAGGACAGTGCTGAGAAAAAAATGATATTCATGGAATGAGTAAAGAGATTATCAAAAACATTACCGAAGCGAAACGTTTTCCTAATTCCCCCATGTGTTTTTTTAAACTCTTGGATGTAAAAGTTATTTATATAATAGTTATATTTTTAAATCCCTGCCGGTTCCGTGAACTTGCAGCATTTCTTTCATTGGTGTGTCCTTAATTGTCACGGTTTGGTTGCAGCTTGCTGCGAGGTTTGTTCTCCCGGGATGCAAACGGACTATTCCGGACAAGGCTTGTAGGTAGGAACATATTTATTATCAACTCTCAAATAGGTACACACAAAAAGGCATACAAGGCAAAGGCACAACGCGCTGATCGCACTTGGAGCTAAACTAACACTTAGCATAAACTATCCATCCATCCATCCATCCATCTTCTTCCGCTTATCCGAGGTCGGCTCGCGGGGGCAGCAGCCTAAGCAGGGAAGCCCAAACTTCCCTCTCCCCAGCCACTTCGTCCAGCTCCTCCCGGGGGATCCCGAGGCGTTCCCAGGCCAGCCGGGAGACATAGTCTTCCCAACGTGTCCTGGGTCTTCCCCGTGGCCTCCTACCGGTCGGACGTGCTCTAAACACCTCCCGAGGGAGGCGATCGGGTGGCATCCTGACCAGATGCCCGAACCACCTCATCTGGCTCCTCTCGATGTGGAGGAGCACCGGCTTTACTTTGAGCTCCCCCCGGATGGCAGAGCTTCTCACCCTATGTCTAAGGGAGAGCCCCGCCACCCGGCGGAGGAAACTCATTTCGGCCGCTTGTACCCGTGATCTTGTCCTTTCGGTCATAACCCAAAGCTCATGACCATAGGTGAGGATGGGAACGTAGATCGACCGGTAAATTGAGAGCTTTGCCTTCCGGCTCAGCTCCTTCTTCACCACAACGGATCGATACAGCGTCCGCATTACTGAAGACGCCGCACCAATCCGCCTGTCGATCTCACGATCCACTCTTCCCTCACTCGTGAACAAGACTCCGAGGTACTTGAACTCCTCCACTTGGGGCAAGATCTCCTCCCCAACCCGGAGATGGCACTCCACCCTTTTCCGGGCGAGAACCATGGACACGGACTTGGAGGTGCTGATTCTCATCCCAGTTGCTTCACACTCAGCTGCGAACCGATCCAGTGAGAGCTGAAGATCCTGGCCAGATGAAGCCATCAGGACCACATCATCTGCAAAAAGCAGAAACCTAATCCTGCAGCCACCAAACCAGATCCCCTCAACGCCTTGACTGCGCCTAGAAATTCTGTCCATAAAAGTTCAGAACAGAATGGGTGACAAAGGGCAGCCTTGGCGGAGTCCAACCCTCACTGGAAACGTGTCCGACTTACTGCCGGCAATGCGGACCAAGCTCTGACACTGATCGTACAGGGAGCGGACCGCCACAATCAGACAGTCCGATACCCCAGCATTTAGCATAAACTATAACAAGGAAAACTTACTAGCTGTGGCATTAACAAACAAAAACGTACGTATACGAGGCATGAAGCGAACACTTGGCATAAACTTGGAATCAGACATGACAAACAATGACGCCAGGCCGACTGACTGGCAAAGGCAGGTTTAAATAGTCTCTTTTGATTACAGCCAGGTGAGAGTCCCGAACACCAGCGGCAGGTGAAAATCATACGCAACCATGGCAACCAAAACAAACAAGAGTTCACAAAAAACAGGAACTAAATTTAACTAACTCCAGTTAAACTAACAGAACATAACGAAAACATGATCCGGACCACGGATCATGACATTCATCCTACAATGTTTATGTTGCATTTGTTTTCTGTAGTTTGTGTTTTTTGGTTTTGCATCATTTCCGTGTTTGGACCTTGCTGCACGTTTTCCCCTTTAGGCCGCGGTACGAATAACCTTCAGGTGCACATTGTAGACCCCCAAGTTGACAAATGCTATGTTAATGATATCCAATTTGGATTTTTTTTGGCATTTTTGTGTAATCGTTCACCTTACCAAAAACAATACGCAGCTTTTAGGTATCGTATTTTTTGGACTTTAAGACTTTTGCATAATCCTGCTAAGTAATTCATACCAAGATTGTCAAAAATACAGCCTTAAAAACCTTAGTGGCCACATGCGTGGACAGCACCTTTTAGCTCTTATTTCCAAAATTGTGTACACTACTGAATTGGGGTCTTGAGGGCCGCTTATGTGGACACTTATACTGCCATCTTGTGGTGTCAGAAGAGTATAACATACAATGGAATTTGGAAAACAAGTGTAAAATGAAAAATTAGCATGTCACTAAACATGAAGTACACGTTTGTGTACTTATGGACTAAGTACATCATATCAAAAGATGATTCTTAGTTATTATTCTAATTAGGGTCCAATAAGCCCAAATAGCAAAGAGAAATAAAAAAAGCATGTAAACAAACAGCTTGGGTCTTAAGAAGAATTAATGGCAATGAGTAATTTCGTTAATTACCGTGTTTTTCAGACTATATGGCACACTTAAAATCCTTTTTCCCCCCTCAAAACTCTACAATGCGCCTTATAACCCGGTGCGCCTAATGTACGAAATAATTTTGGTTGTGCTTACCGACCTCGAAGCTATTTTATTTGGTATATGGTGAAATAAGTGTGACCAGTAGATGGCAGTCACACATAAGAGATACGCGTGGACTGCAATATGACTCAAGTAAACAACACAAAAATGTTAAATGTTTCATTGAAAATATAGAACATTACACACAGCGCTCAAAAATCTATGAAAATATTTTAGTACGACTTTGGTAAGCTATGAAGCCGCACCACTTGATGGATTGTACTGTGCTTCAACATAGGAGTATTATTATGGTGTGTGTATAAGGTAAGACATAGTATCTGGCGCTTTGTTTCACAATATTATGCAAAAACAACTTTCCTTACATTCCTGCTGATCTGTAATTGGGATCTGTATAAGTTCTGAAAATTTGGAGTCCGTGCCGACACCACATTCGATAAGCTTCTTCTTTTTCTCTATATTCTTGTTATGGGACATTCATCCTCTGCTGTTGCCATTTCTAATATAAAGTAGTGTAAAGTTCTTACTTGTATCTGTCAGTAAACTCGCCATGAAAGCGCTAAAACATACCGGTGTAGTGAGTTTACATCAGTGACGTGCAGTCACTAGAGGCAGGTGAGGCTGGGCCTCACCTGCCATCATGGAAAGAAAAAAAATGTAAAAGGAAAAAAAATTAATTAAATTGTTATATGTATGCAGTGATTATACTATAAAGTTATTTTCCATTTAACTTCATCAGTTTTAGATTATTTTTATTCAAAATCGCTGAATTTTTACATTTGCCGTTCAAATACTGAGAAGAGACGGTGCGGTGAACAGCAGCCAGTTGAGGCACATCACTCAGTGCCTCAACATGGACGGACTCGGCTAACTGCTGGCCTGCTGTACAGTGAGACTGTATTGCTGTCTGAATTATATTATACATTTCCATAGTTTAGTTAGCTGAGGTATATAATGTACAGTGTATTTTGTCAACAACTGTATGTGTGTAACGTATTTCTTGTGCTGAGCGATCATAAAACGGCTGCAAAAGACGCACTGGCTGAGGCTCCAGTAGCCCCGCCTCCAGCACCCCCGCCGTAGAATTGTTATATCAACTAAAGCCCACACTTAAACTTTCCACGTGCAAGATTGAATCTATTTAAAAAAGTTATTTCATAAGAAGCCAAAAAGTGCAAAAACAATAATGTTCGGGTTGGAGGAGTTGAGAATGACTGCAGGGCCACAACATTAGGTACACCTGCAGACTGCAGGTGTATCTAATTCACAACTCCTCCAACACGAACATTATTGTTTTTGCACTTTTTGGCTTCTTATTAAATAACTTTTGTAACCTATTTTTATGGGCTTTCCTATTTGTGATGTTAAGTTCCTGTTATGCGCTGTTATACAGTATATGCCTTGAGCTCTTATTTTGAAGACGCCAAGAGCGGAAGTGATGTCACGTTGCAGAGGTTTTTGAAAGAAGGTAAATAAAGTGGTCCTCGTGTAAACTGGAGCCTCTGTGTTTGTTATTTTGTAGTTTCATACAGTATAGGCGACATTTATAAACCCTCTGTTACACTTTTTTAAATAGATTCAATCTTGCACGTGGAAAGTTTAAGTGAGGGCTTTAGTTGATATAACACTCTCGTCAGGGGGTGCATTAATCCAGCACAACAGCGGCTCATGGACTTATTTTATAAGTAAAGGTAAGACCATAATAACGTTTTTTTTTTTTTAATTAAATGTGCTTTTTTGTGTGCTACAGTTTGTATGTGTAAAGTTAAAGTTAAGTTAAAGTACCAATGATTGTCACACACACACTAGGTGTAATGACATTTTTGGTGATTTAACCCCCAATTCCAACCCTTGATGCTGAGTGCCAAGCAGGGAAGAATGCTGGTATGAGCTTTTAAACATAACCCGTTAACTGCTGCCAATCAAACGGTGAATAAGATACTCTTTAGGGTTCATATGTTTGTAAATCTGACTGTGATGAAGTCAGTGCCTCACCAGCCATCAACCTCACCGCACGTCACTGGTGTACATTATTCACCCAAGGAACTTAAGTTATTAGAGAGTTCCGGTCGTTGTTGCACTAGTGAGCCACGGATGAGGAGATGCTGCTCCGTTATTGATTGAAGTAAAGTCTGAATGTCATTAAAACAGTTAGCTCCGTCTTTTGACACTTCTTCCACTCCCGTCCTTGCACGCTACACCGCTACAACAAAGATGACGGGGAGAAGACGCTGAGCCACGTTAATAAGACCGCCCACAAAACTGTCAGAAAGGAGCCTGAAAAACATCTGTAAAACATCACTTATGCAACATTTTGACCAAAGAACCACCATTACATGTTATGTAGACCATAAGGAAGTGTTTAACATTCAGAAAAAAATCTTAATACCTTGAAAGGGACAAACGGTAGAAAATGGATGGATGGATGGCCCCTTCAATGCATACTTGCCAACCCTCCCGGATTTTCCGGGAGACTCCCGAAATTCAGCGCCTCTCCCGGGACAAATTTTCTCCCGAAAATCTCCCGAAAATTCAGATGGACTTAGGTCCTCATGGGTTTATTGTTAGACAGTTTCATTAACGTCCTCCCAGCGCGGCAACAACACACAACAACAGCAGTCACGTTTTTGTATACCGTAAAGCAGTTCGTCTGCCGTAAACAGCAATGTTGTGACACTCTTAAACAGGACAATACTGCCATCTAGTGCATTTGATGAAAGCACTTTTGTGCGTGCCACACATCAATGCATCATCAGATAGGGTGTTCAGCATGGTTAGAAAAATAGTGACAGAGAATAGAACAAGGATGGACAATTCAACCCTTAACTCAACAATGAGTAGATGAGTGTTATGTGTGTATATATGTGTAAATAAATGAACACTGAAATTCAAGTATTTATTTTTTATATATATATATATATACTGTATATATAATAAAATAGATATATATACGTATATACATATATATATATATATATATATATATATATATATATATATATATATATATATATATATATATATATATATATATATATATATAATAAAATAAATATATGTATATATATGTGTATATATATATATATATATATATATATATATATATATATACATACAATAAAATAAATATATATATATATATATATATATACATACAGTTTATATAGCTAGAATTAACTGAACGTCAAGTATTTCTTATATATATATATATATATATATATATATATATATATATATATATATATATATATATATATATATATATATCTATATATATATATGAAATACTTGACTTGGTGAATTCTAGCTGTAAATATACTCCTCCCCTTTTAGCCACGCCCCCAACCACGCCCCCAGCCACGACCCCATCCCACCCCCACCCCCACCCCCCACCCTCCCCCCACCTCCCAAAATCGGAGGTCTCAAGGTTGGCAAGTATGCTTCAATGCGACCTGACTAGACCCATTCATCGGCAGTGCGCCTTATAATCCAGTGCGCCCTATGGTCCGGAAAATAAGGTATGTCTAATGTGAACGTAGTAACCTTTGTATTGGTAGCAGTTTTGGCACGATTCAAGGAGTTTGTGCTACCTCAGTCAACATTTATTACTTCACATAGGAGAATAAAGAAGACGTAGTTTGTTGCAATGTCTGTGTGAGTGAGTAGGCAGTGTAAGCCCGTTATATTTAAAAATATAATATTCTCCCCACTGACTGTTTTCTGCTCCTTTGCCCATCATTTACTTTCCCGCTTGTCTGTTTTGGCAAATAATTGTGGTGTTTATCACCCTCGGGTGACATATAGGTCAGATCATTGCAACCTGAACATTCAGACTGCAGTCACATATGTCTGCACGCAGGTGAACACACATTTGGAAAGGCAAAAAAAAAAAAAAGGGCCCCCTATTGTGAAAATTATTATTCATGCAATTATTATTATAATGATGATAGTCACAGTAGGATATTTTGAACTTATGCAGTAACAAATACACACTCAAATGATCACACTGAATACAATAATTGTGAATGTGTACCTTTACTTTATATAAGTATGTACGGTAAACCATTGTTTTGTATTAAAAATGGGTAATTTATGATTTTATTGTACAAACCCCGTTTCCATATGAGTTGGGAAATTGTGTTAGGTATAAATATAAACGAATACAATGATTTGCAAATCCTTTTCAACCCATATTCAGTCGAATATGCTACAAAGACAACATTTTGTTTTTGCAAATAATCATTAACTTTAGAATTTGATGCCAGCAACACGTGACAAAGAAGTTGGGAAAGGTGGCAATAAATACTGATAAAGTTGAGGAATGCTCATCAAACACTTATTTGGAACATCCCACAGGTGAACAGGCAAATTGGGAACAGGTGGGTGCCATGATTGGGTATAAAAGTAGATTCCATGAAATGCTCAGTCATTCACAAACAAGGATGGGGGCGAGGGTCACCACTTTGTCAACAAATGCGTGAGCAAATTGTTGAACAGTTTAAGAAAAGCCTTTCTCAACCAGCTATTGGAAGGAATTTAGGGATTTCACCATCTACGCTCCGTAATATCATCAAAGGGTTCAGAGAATCTGGAGAAATCACTGCACGTAAGCAGCGAAGCCCGTGACCTTCCATCCCTCAGGCTGTACTGCATCAACAAGCGACATCAGTGTGTAAAGGATATCACCACATGGGCTCAGGAACACTTCAGAAACCCACTGTCAGTAACTACAGTTGGTCGCTACATCTGTAAGTGTTGTTTATCAACAACACCCAGAAACGTTGTCGAATATGGGTTGAAAAGGATTTGCAAATCATTGTATTCCGTTTATATTTACATCTAACACAATTTCCCAACTCATATGGAAACAGGGTTTGTATTTTTCACTGATTTATGGCAGTTGAAACATAAACAGCAACTAATAATGTACAATAAATATACCTCTCCAACTTAAAGGGAAATTTCGTTCTTATCTGTGCTGTAAAGTTCAAATTTGAATGACAATAAAAAGGAGGTCTAAGTCTAGTCTAAGTCTAGGGTTAGGGTTAGAGGGTTAGGGCCAGGGTTAGAGGCTTAGGGTTATAATAAGGCATTAATAAGTACTTAATAATGACTAGTTAAGAGCCAAATTTGTTTTGCAATTCATTTACAATCCTTACGAGGAACAAGAACACATTTTTTAATGCATTCTAGTTGGTAAATAAACATAACTAAAAGTCAGCTAACACATTGTGGAGGGAAAGCGCGATCAACAGGAGCAAAGGTCACCGCCTCTGTCAATGGTGTTGAGGGTGGAGCACCGTCGGCCAAGGGCGGGGCATGTGCGGGACGGCGAGACACAGCTGGCAGGTGATTAGGTTTCACAGCGGAGGAGGAAGGGTTGGGAGAGACTGGAGAGAAAAGCTTCTAAAAAGATTGTGCTTGACTATACATGGACAATAAAACTCTGTTAAAACGGCACACCTGGCTCCTGTGACGTGGTATCTGTGGAACGGGTAGGGATCGACTTCCACACACTTGTGCTAATTGGAGTCATTAAATCATTGCTTCTGTTGCGCCCAATAATCAATTTACAGTACATCTTGTGAGCTAAATATTAACCAAGTATTAGTGATATTGTTATTATAAGCCAGACCTGGGCAAATTAAGGGCCGGGGGCCACATGAGGCCCGTTAAGCTTTTCAATCTGGCCCACCGGACATTCCCAAATGATTCTTTTAGATATTTAAGATGTAAAGTGTAGCTGCCATTATGATGTGCAGTGATGTTTTCTAATGATCGTAAAAGTCTTGAACTGTACAAAGTATTTAAATGGTTGGAATATGCACTTTTGCATGATATACTAATAACTATGGTAATTTAATTAGTTACTATGGTAATCTAATTAGTTACTATGGTGCATTTCATTTGATTGTAAAATATTTCGATGGAGAGGGGGTGTGACGTTCATATGTTGTCAATATTCAGTGTTTTATTGTTCATAGTTAATATTGTAAATCACACATTCTTAATTTTCATGTACATTCTGGGTGTCTCATTCAGTAAAAAAAAAAAAAGGAAAATTCCATTCCGTTTTTTAAGTACATATACATATACAGTATATATATATATATATATATATATATATATATATATATATATATATATATATATATATATATATATATATATATATGGAGGGAGGTGTGGCTAGCGCTGCCTGCAGGACCAAAGGCCACCGCCTCTGTCCATGGTGCTGAGGACGGAGCACCATCAGGCGGGGGCGTGGCAGTGCTGACGGCGAGACACAGCTGGCAGGTGATTAGATTTCGCAGGTGGTACGTGTTAATCTAATCATCTGTTGTCTTTAACCGTGAGCGGCCGGGAGCAGGAGGGGAGAGAGGATACGGACGTGGCTGAAAAGTCGCGTCCTGCTGGAGAGAAAACTTTTGGAAAAACATACGATTATTAAAACCTTGTTAAAACCTGCACGCTTGGCTCCTGTGCCGTGTCTGACAGTGGGACCGCGAGGACGCAACTTCCACTATATATATATATATATATATATATATATATATATATATTTATATATATATATATATATATATATATATATATATATATATACTAACACTTTAGTATGGGGAACATATTCACCATTAATTAGTTGCTTATTAAAGTAACAAAAACTTAATTTAGAGTTATTTGGACACTAGGGGAACATATAAGGGTTAGGGTTACTAATAAGCAATAATTCTGAGGTTATTGAGGGAAGACTCTTAGTTAATGGCTTACTGGTTGTATATAACGGCCTTGCAGAATAAGGCATTAATAAGCCAATACGTTGCGAATTTGCATGTTAATAAGCAACTAATTAATTTGTTTGCCTCGTCAGACAAAACTTTTCGTTTCTTTGGTTGTTTTGCAGCTTCTGCCACGATAACAGTAATTGCACGCAGGCGTTCACATCGAATTCGGTTTTATTAAGAAATGGAGAAAGGGGGAGTGACGTATGTCGTAAATCAAGTCAGCACATTTGTAGTTTTTTGTGTGGCATGGTTCCTGCCACCCTCCTCAAAGTTACTTAGTGCAAGTGAAAGCGATATAGACCCCCTCATTTAACTAGTTGTACGTCGATGTATCATACCAAAAGTTCTGAACACATTTTATGAAGGTTAAAAATGTACTAAGTGCTGCTCTAAGACCTACCTTTTATTGAAACTAAACTAGTGAATGTGTCTATGTTAGAATAACCATGTATATATATTATCACACAACTTTAGTATGCTTAAAGTCCGTTGCTATAGTTATTAGCGATTGTGCTCAAGCTGCATTTTTTCTATCTGTGCAAGGACAAAACTTCTTGTCTGAGGGGTGGCCTCAGCCGCAGATGTTATCTTTGTTTTAGCCCGCTAACAGCCAAGGACTTCACGGACCTCAACGAAGATAAGATGACAGCACGCAGACGAAGCAGAGACAAGGCAATCACAAGGCCCCAGCACATTCCGTCATGTATTGTGCGTACTGGACCTGCTTTGCATGATACATGTGACCACTCCTTTTAGAGGAGGCCTCAGTGATGTTGACTGTGGAACTCCTGAATAAATAGAGGGACGCGGGAGCTGTACCTTAGAGCGTAGGGCGAGACTGTGACTAAGTGTGCAGCTCCATGCGTTCTCCTCATGAGCTAAATTGAACATGATTCCTTGCTTATTGTCTGATTAATAAATGTCATCAGTGTTTGAACCTGATAGTCTAATTTGTCAAAATTATTTGCCTGCCTGTCGATACTGTGTTGCTTTCGATGTGACCCCAGGATGCAGGGACAGTAGACGGCGTGGCTGGGACGAAAACGTCCTGATTGGCAAAAAGGGACAGGTGTGTCATGGTGGTGAATTAGATTCAGGTGAGGAAGACAGCGCTAGCGACCAGAGATGAAGTGGCAGGAAATGAAAACACACGGGACGTGGAAGCAAGAAAACAAGAGCGGAAATAACAACAAGCACAGGAAAAGTCCAAAACTGTCATAGAAGATAATGACAATAACCTGTGTTAGAATGGCTAGCTCAGTCATCATGACACGTACTGTTAGAGCGGGGGCTCTTTAGCGCCGGCTTAGTGGCTTCCTGGAGCTTTTTCAAAAATGTATGAAAATGGAAAAAAGATGATAGAAAAAATATATTTTTGGTTTTAATATAGTTTCTGTAGGAGATTAAACATGATACAAACCTTCCTAATTGGTAGAAACCCCACTGTTTATACTAAACATGCTTCACAGTATTTGGCGAGCGCCGTTTTGTCCTATTCATTTCGGTCCTTAAACTCACCTTTATTTGAATTTTACTTGGCAAAATTATGAGAAAAGTTACAATTTTACTCGAACAACAACAAAATTGGCAATATTGTGATACAAGTCAGAATTGTACTTTTATTATGATTATTTTTTTACCATTTTGCATTAAAAAATAATAATTTTTCATTAAAAAAGTAATTATAATATGAGAAAAAATTGCAATATTGCAGAAACAGAAAGAATATGAGAAATTGTTCCCGACTTTACAAGAAAAAAGTTGACTCATTGTGAGAAAAAGCTTTTAGTATTTATTTTTATTGTTATGTATTTATTTTGTTTGTTTTTAATTTGTTTTTAATCTTCCTTATTTACTTCAAGTTTTTACAGTATGTCTTTATATACATACATTTTTTGAATTTTTGTATTCATTTTGGCCAAAGGGGGCCCATTTCATTTTCTTACACACACTTGTTATTACACATGTTGGCCAGAGGGGGACCACTTCAAAATTTTTTACACACACACACACACACACACACACACACACACACACACACACACACACACACACACACACACACACACACACACACACACACACACACACACACACACCGTTTGTTTGCCTGTACGAGTTTTTCCGACGGTGACACAGAATGACGTGTTTTTTTTGTCACTCCTTCTTTGTCTCATTTTGTCCACCAAATGTTTTATGCAGTACGTGACTGCACAACAATGAGATTTGTTGATGTTATTGACTTAAACATGACAGAAACCTTCCTAATTGGTAGAAACCCCACTGTTTGTATTAAACATGCTTCACAGTATTTGGCGAGCGCCGTTTTGTCCTATTCATTTCGGTCCTTAAACTCACCGTAGTTTGTTTACATGTGCGAGTTTTTCCGACGGTGACAGAGAAAGACGTGTTTTTTTGTCACTCCTTCTTTGTCTCATTTTGTCCACCAAATGTTTTATGCTGTACGTGAATGCACAACAATGAGATTTGTTGATGTTATTGACTTAAACATGACAGAAACCTTCCTAATTGGTAGAAACCCCACTGTTTATATTAAACAAGCTTCACAGTATTTGGCGAGCACCGTTTTGTCCTATTCATTTCGGTCCTTAAACTCACCGTAGTTTGTTCACATGTACGAGTTTTTCCGACGGTGACACAGAAAGACGTGTTTTTTTGTCACTCCTTCTTTGTCTCATTTTGTCCACCAAATAAATGTTTTATGCTGTACGTGACTGCACAACAATGAGATTTGTTGATGTTATTGACTTAAACATGACAGAAACCTTCCTAATTGGTAGAAACCCCACTGTTTGTATTAAACATGCTTCACTGATGACAGTATTTGGCGAGCGCCGTTTTGTCTTATTCATTTCGGTCCTTAAACTCACCGTAGTTTGTTTACATGTGCAAGTTTTTCCGACGGTGACACAGAAAGACGTGTTTTTTTGTCACTCCTTCTTTGTCTCATTTTGTCCACCAAATGTTTTATGCTGTACGTGAATGCACAACAATGAGATTTGTTGATGTTATTGACTTAAACATGACACAAACCTTCCTAATTGGTAGAAACCCCACTGTTTGTATTAAACATGCTTCACTGATGACAGTATTTGGCGAGCGGTGTTTTTTTTCCTATTCATTTCGGTCCTTAAACGCACCGTAGTTTGTTTACCTGTACGAGTTTTTCCGACGGTGACACAGAAAGACGTGTTTTTTTTGTCAGTCCTTCTTTGTCTCATTTTGTCCACCAAATGTTTTATGCTGTACGTGAATGCACAACAATGAGATTTGTTAATGTTATGACACAAACCTTCCTAACTGGTAGAAACCCCACTGTTTGTATTAAACATGCTTCACTGATGACAGTATTTGGCGAGCGCCGTTTTGTCCTATTCATTTCGGTCCTTAAACTCACCGTAGTTTGTTTACCTGCACGAGTTTTTCCGACGGTGACACAGAAAGACGTATTTTTTTGTCACTCCTTCTTTGTCTCATTTTGTCCACCAAATGTTTTATGCTGTACGTGACTGCACAACAATGAGATTTGTTGATGTTATTGACTTAAACATGACAGAAACCTTCCTAATTGGTAGAAACCCCACTGTTTATATTAAACATGCTTCACAGTATTTGGCGAGCGCCGTTTTGTCCTATTCATTTCGGTCCTTAAACTCACCGTAGTTTGTTTACCTGTACAAGTTTTTCCGACGGTGACACAGAAAGACGTGTTTTTTTTGTCAGTCCTTCTTTGTCTCATTTTGTCCACCAAATGTTTTATGCTGTACATGACTGCACAACAATGAAATTTGTTGATGTTATTGACTTAAACATGACACAAACCTTCCTAATTGGTAGAAACCCCACTGTTTGTATTAAACATGCTTCACTGATGACAGTATTTGGCGAGCGCCGTTTTGTCCTATTCATTTCGGTCCTTAAACTCACCGTAGTTTGTTTACATGTGCGAGTTTTTCCGACGGTGACAGAGAAAGACGTGTTTTTTTGTCACTCCTTCTTTGTCTCATTTTGTCCACCAAATGTTTTATGCTGTACGTGAATGCACAACAATGAGATGTGTTGATGTTATTGACTTAAACATGACAGAAACCTTCCTAAATGGTAGAAACCCCACTGTTTGTATTAAACATGCTTCACTGATGACAGTATTTGGCGAGCGCCGTTTTGTCCTATTCATTTCGGTCCTTAAACTCACCGTAGTTTGTTTACATGTGCGAGTTTTTCCGACGGTGACACAGAAAGACGTGTTTTTTCGTCACTCCTTCTTTGTCTCATTTTGTCCACCAAATGTTTTATGCTGTACGTGAATGCACAACAATGAGATTTGTTGATGTTATTGACTTAAACATGACACAAACCTTCCTAATTGGTAGAAACCCCACTGTTTGTATTAAACATGCTTCACTGATGACAGTATTTGGCGAGCACCGTTTTGTCCTATTCATTTCGGTCCTTAAACTCACCTTAGTTTGTTTACCTGTACGAGTTTTTCCGACGGTGACACAGAAAGACGTGTTTTTTTGTCACTCCTTCTTTGTCTCATTTTGTCCACCAAATGTTTTACGCTGTACGTGAATGCACAACAATGAGATTTGTTGATGTTATTGACTTACACATGACACAAACCTTCCTAATTGGTAGAAACCCCACTGTTTGTATTAAACATGCTTCACTGATGACAGTATTTGGCGAGCGCCGTTTTGTCCTATTCATTTCGGTCCTTAAACTCACCGTAGTTTGTTTACATGTACGAGTTTTTCCCACGGTGACACAGAAAGACGTGTTTTTTTGTCACTCCTTCTTTGTCTCATTTTGTCCACCAAATGTTTTATGCTGTACGTGACTGCACAACAATGAGATTTGTTGATGTTATTGACTTAAACATGACACAAACCTTCCTAATTGGTAGATACCCCACTGTTTATATTAAACATGCTTCACTGATGACAGTATTTGGCGAGCACCGTTTTGTCTTATTCATTTCGGTCCTTAAACTCACCGTAGTTTGTTTACATGTACGAGTTTTTCCGACGGTGACAGAGAAAGACGTGTTTTTTTGTCACTCCTTCTTTGTCTCATTTTGTCCACCAAATGTTTTATGCTGTACGTGAATGCACAACAATGAGATTTGTTGATGTTATTCCTTAAATGCACCATGGTTTGTTTACATGTACGAGTTTTTCCGACGGTGACACAGAAAGACGTGTTTTTTTGTCACTCCTTCTTTGTCTCATTTTGTCCACCAAATGTTTTATGCTGTACGTGACTGCACAACAATGAGATTTGTTGATGTTATTGACTTAAACATGACAGAAACCTTCCTAATTGGTAGAAACCCCACTGTTTGTATTCAACATGCTTCACTGATGACAGTATTTGGCGAGCGCCGTTTTGTCTTATTCATTTCGGTCCTTAAACTCACCGTAGTTTGTTTACATGTGCGAGTTTTTCCGACGGTGACAGAGAAAGACGTGTTTTTTTGTCACTCCTTCTTTGTCTCATTTTGTCCACCAAATGTTTCATGCTGTACGTGAATGCACACCAATGAGATTTGTTAATTTTATTGACTTAAAAATGACACAAACCTTTCTAATTGGTAGAAACCCCACTGTTTGTATTAAACATGCTTCACTGATGACAGTATTTGGCGAGCACCGTTTTGTCTTATTCATTTCGGTCCTTAAATGCACCATGGTTTGTTTACATGTGCGAGTTTTTCCGACGGTGACAGAGAAAGACGTGTTTTTTTGTCACTCCTTCTTTGTCTCATTTTGTCCACCAAATGTTTTATGCTGTACGTGACTGCACAACAATGAGATTTGTTGATGTTATTGACTTAAACATGACAGAAACCTTCCTAATTGGTAGAAACCCCACTGTTTGTATTCAACATGCTTCACTGATGACAGTATTTGGCGAGCGCCGTTTTGTCCTATTCATTTCGGTCCTTAAACTCACCATAGTTTGTTTACATGTGCAAGTTTTTCCGACGGTGACAGAGAAAGACGTGTTTTTTTGTCACTCCTTCTTTGTCTCATTTTGTCCACCAAATGTTTTATGCTGTACGTGACTGCACAACAATGAGATTTGTTGATGTTATTGACTTAAACATGACACAGACCTTGCTAATTGGTAGAAACCCCACTGTTTGTATTAAACATGCTTCACTGATGACAGTATTTGGCGAGCGCCGTTTTGTCCTATTCATTTCGGTCCTTAAACTCACCGTAGTTTGTTTACATGTGCGAGTTTTTCAGACGGTGACACAGAAATACGTGTTTTTTCGTCACTCCTTCTTTGTCTCATTTTGTCCACCAAATGTTTTATGCTGTACGTGAATGCACAACAATGAGATGTGTTAATGTTATTGACTTAAACATGACACAAACATTCCTAATTGGTAGAAACCCCACTGTTTATATTAAACATGCTTCACAGTATTTGGCGAGCACCGTTTTGTCCTATTCATTTCGGTCCTTAAACTCACCGTAGTTTGTTTACATGTACGAGTTTTTCCGACGGTGACACGGAATGACGTGTTTTTTTTGTCACTCCTTCTTTGTCTCATTTTGTCCACCAAATGTTTTATGCTGTACGTGAATGCACGACAATGAGATTTGTTGATGTTATTGACTTAAACATGACACAGACCTTCCTAATTGGTAGAAACCCCACTGTTTGTATTAAACATGCTTCATTGATGACAGTATTTGGCGAGCACCGTTTTGTCTTATTCATTTCGGTCCTTAAATGCACCATGGTTTGTTTACATGTACGAGTTTTTCCGACGGTGACACAGAAAGACGTGTTTTTTTGTCACTCCTTCTTTGTCTCATTTTGTCCACCAAATGTTTTATGCTGTACGTGAATGCACAACAATGAGATTTGTTGATGTTATTGACTTAAACATGACACAGACCTTCCTAATTGGTAGAAACCCCACTGTTTGTATTAAACATGCTTCACTGATGACAGTATTTGGCGAGCGCCGTTTTGTCCTATTCATTTCGGTCCTTAAACTCACCGTAGTTTGTTTACATGTACGAGTTTTTCAGACGGTGACACAGAAAAACGTGTTTTTTTGTCACTCCTTCTTTGTCTCATTTTGTCCACCAAATGTTTTATGCTGTACGTGAATGCACAACAATGAGATTTGTTGATGTTATTGACTTAAACATGACACAGACCTTCCTAATTGGTAGAAACCCCACTGTTTGTATTAAACATGCTTCACTGATGACAGTATTTGGCGAGCGCCGTTTTTTTCCCTATTCATTTCGGTCCTTAAACGCACCGTAGTTTTTTTACCTGTACAAGTTTTTCCGACGGTGACACAGAAAGACGTGTTTTTTGTCAGTCCTTCTTTGTCTCATTTTGTCCACCAAATGTTTTATGCTGTACGTGAATGCACAACAATGAGATTTGTTGATGTTATTGACTTAAACATGACACAGACCTTCCTAATTGGTAGATACCCCACTGTTTATATTAAACATGCTTCACAGTATTTGGCGAGCGCCGTTTTGTCCTATTCATTTCGGTCCTTAAACTCACCGTAGTTTGTTTACATGTACGAGTTTTTCCGACGGTGACACAGAAAGACGTGTTTTTTTGTCACTCCTTCTTTGTCTCATTTTGTCCACCAAATGTTTTATGCTGTATGTGACTGCACAACAATGAGATTTGTTGATGTTATTGACTTAAACATGACACAGACCTTCCTAATTGGTAGAAACCCCACTGTTTGTATTAAACATGCTTCACTGATGACAGTATTTGGCGAGCGCCGTTTTGTCCTATTCATCTCGGTCCTTAAACTCACCGTAGTTTGTTTACATGTACGAGTTTTCCCCACGGTGAAACAGAATGACGTGTTTTTTTGTCACTCCTTCTTTGTCTCATTTTGTCCACCAAATGTTTTATGCTGTACGAGAATGCACAACAATGAGCTTTGTTAGTGTTATTGACTTGTTGGAGTGCTTATCACCTATTACTTCACCTATGTTTTGTACAGCGCTTTATGATTTTATCTGTGAAAAGCGCTTTATAAATAAAATGTACTTACTTACTTACTAATCAGGCATATTTGGTCAGTGCATGACTGCACGCTAATCGAAGCTAACATGCTATTTAAGCCAGCTGTATGTACATATTGCACCATCATGCCTCATTTGTAGGTATTATTGAGATTATTTAATTTCCTTTACTTATATCCTCTGTGTATTTAATGTATATTTGCATGTCTCATGACACATTATATGTATGTAATATTGGCTGCATTTCTGATAGTTGCTTGTGTGCCATGTTGTTACACACCACAGCATATAATAATAATAATAATAATAATAATAATAATAATAATAATAAATCCGTTAGAAGAAGACGGCCTGCTGTTTCCTTAAACTTGGACACACACATCTATACCTTTGGCCATTCTAAGCAAATCATTTCCAGGCGTTATCTCACCCTCCGAGAAGCCTCGGTTTTTACCAATGTTTTCAAATGTTGTAAAAATGTGTATGTGGAAAGGGATTGTGATCAGCGCGCTGCAGGAGTAAAGGTCACCGCCTCTGTCCGTGGTGCTGAAAACAGAGCGCCATCAGACGGGAGCGTTGCATGTGCTGACGGCGAGACACAGCTGGTACGTGTTAAACTAATCATCTGTTGTCTTTAACAGTGAGCGGCCGGGTGCAGGAAGGAGAGGAAGTTGGGAGAGAGACTGGAAAGTCCAGAAAGAAAGCAGATTATTTGATGGTGGTGTTGAAAAACATTAAACCGGTTGTAAACTCTGTACGCTTGGCTACTTTGACGTGCATCTGTAGAACCGCAAGACAGCGACTTCTACACTGTAGAAGAAATATAACATTTTAACATTTCTGTCAACAAAGATTTGCGTCACATAGTCATTTTGATAGTAGGCTATATAGCTAATATAGACATTTACATTACGTGTTGCCTTTATTATAACACTTATATAGGCTTTTAATTTGTTGCGGCTCCAGACAGTTTTTTATTTTTTATTTTTGGTTCAATACGGCTCTTTTAACATGAGAGCAAGAGATGTCTTTTTTTTTATTTTACTGATTTAACAGCGATTTGCGATGACAATAAAAACTCCTTATTTTTCCCATTTTCTAAGGACATTTCCATTCATTGAAATGCAAATGTCGCTAGACACGCCCTCTGCCTTCATGAAACATGACACACTTCAGTAAGCAGTCGGCCGATTGCTTTGTGTTGTTTTTCTATTGTGTTTCGGAAACGTCGGACCAGTGGCGTCGTAAAGTTGCGGTTAATTTTCCACCAAAAACTCCACAGGGAATTCACAAGGATTGCTATTAAGTGTCTGTCTGATACTGCGTATCAGAAGGGACAAACTATAGGATCAGAGCTACATTAGAAGGAGGGGCACCGATGAGGAGCATTTTGGGTAAGGGTATTGACAACTATAGTCATACTTGCCAACCCTCCCTGATTTTCCGGGAGACTCCCGAAATTCAGCGCCTCTCCCGAAAACCTCCCGGGACACATTTTCTCCCGAAAATCTCCCGAAATTCAGGCGGACTCAGGTCCATGTGGACCTGAGTCCGCTTTCCCACAATATAAACAGCGTGCCTGCCCAATCACGTTATAACTGTACAATGATGGAGGGCGAGTTCTTGGTTTCTTATGTGGGTTTATTGTTAGGCAGTTTCATTAACGTCCTCCCAGCGCGGCAACAACACACAACAACAGCAGTCACGTTTCCGTCTACCGTAAAGCAGTTCGTCTGCCGTAAACAGCAATGTTGTGACACTCTTAAACAGGACAATACTGCCATCTAGTGCATTTGATGAAAGCACTTGTGTGCGTGCCACACAGCAATGCATCATCAGAGAGGGTAGGGTGTTCAGCATGGTTAGAAAAATAGTGACAGAGAATAGAACAAGGATGGACAAGTCAACCCTTAACTCAACAATGAGTAGATGAGTGTTATGTATGTGTATATGTGTAAATAAATGAACACTGAAATTCAAGTATTTATTTTATACACATATATATAATAAAAGAAATATATATTTATAGCTAGAATTCACTGAAAGTCAAGTATTTCTTGTTTGTATATATATATATATATATATATATATATGTATGTATATATGTATATATATGAAATACTTGACTTAGTATTTCTTATATATATATATACATATATATATATATATATATATATATATATATATATATATATATATATATATATATATATATATATATATATATATATATATATGAAATACTTGACTTGGTGAATTCTAGCTGTAAATATACTCCTACCCTCTTAACCACGCCCCCAACCACGCCCCGCCCCCAACCACGCCCCCCCACCTCTCAAGGTTGGCAAGTATGATTATAGTATGCTGTGTCAGATATCAAAACATGATTGGTGGGAATTGATTACATAGCATATTTTTTTATTCTGAAATAATTTAAGGAATGAAGGGCTCCGCTTAGAATCCGGTGTGCCTAATGTTCAGAATAATTCTGGTTTTGCTTACCGACCTCGAAGCTATTTTATTTGGTTCATGGTGTAATGATAAGTGTGACCAGTAGATGGCCGTAAAACATTAGAGATACATGTAGACTGCAATATGACTCAAGTAAACAACACCAACATTTTATATGTTCCATTGAAAATATAGAACATTACACACGGAGCTCAAAATACTATCAAAATGTTTTAGTACGACTTTGGTAAGCTATGAAGCCACACCGCTTGATGGATTGTACTGTGCTTCAACATAGGAGTATTATTATGGTGTCTGTATAAGGTAAGACATATTATCTGGCGTTTTGTTTCGCATTATTATGCAAAAGCAATTTTTCTTACCTTCTGGTACCCGCTGACCTGTATTTGAGATCTGCTATAAGGCATCCGCCTTTGTCATACTTGCCAACCCTCCCGGATTTTCCGGGAGACTCCCGAAATTCAGCGCCTCTCCCGAAAACCTCCCGGGACAAATAGTCTCCCGAAAAACTCCCCAAATTCAGGCGGAGCTGGAGGCCACGCCCCCTCCAGCTCCATGCGGACCTGAGTGACGTGTTGACAGCCTGTTCACACGTCCACTTTCCCACAATATAAACAGCTAATGATCGAGGGCGAGTTCTTGGTTTCTTATGTGTGTTTATTGTTAGGCAGTTTCATTAACGTCCTCCCAGCGCGGTAACAACACACAACAACAGCAGTCAAGTTTTCGTCTACCGTAAAGTAGTTCGTCTGCCGTAAACAGCAATATTGTGACACTTTTAAACAGGACAATACTGCCATCTACTGTACATGCATATGTGACCCACCCATAATGTGTCACATTTTTGTGTTGATTTATTTATTTTATTTTGTGGTTTGAATTCGTTTTTGGAGCTGTCATTCCACATTTATCAGTATTCACATTGGTCAGTAGGGGGCAGTAGGGCGTTTCTTCCCAATCGAATGCTATCACCTGCAGACCGGAAGTGTCTTGTCATTCTGATGAGTGCGACCAGTCTGTGAACAATTGAAACGTCCTGTGTGCTTTTTCCTCCTGTATAACAGGTTAGTTTTGGTGAATCAACTCACTGAATAATATCCATGTGATCTTTATAAGTTTAAGTACACATTCTGATGGTGGAGCCTAACTCTAAAGTGTTTGTGAGATGTAGTTTGTATTTGTGAATGAATCCAGTGCACAGCTGCAGTAATCAAAACAAAATGGCGACGTGAGTGCGCAATGTTTATATAGGAACTCCTGATCCTAATTCAGACTCCCAAATTAGAGCTCCCCTTTTCTTATTGATTTTATAATGTATATTTGTATAATGTGTGTGTTCTGAAATAGTGACAGAGAATAGAACAAGGATGGACAATTCAACCCTTAACTCAACAATGAGTAGATGAGTGTTATGTGTGTGTATATATGTAAATAAATGAACACTGAAATTCAAGTATTTCTTTTATTTATTTATATATATATATATATATATATATATGTAATAAAATATATTTTACCTCCCGAAATCGGAGGTCTCAAGGTTGGCAAGTATGGCCTTTGTAGTCCGTGCCGACACCGTAGTCGATGATCTGCTTCTTTTTCTCTATCTTCTTGTTATGTTGACATTCATCCTCCTCTGTTGCCATTTCTAATATAAAGTAGTGTAAAGTTCTTACTTATATCTGTCAGTAAACTCGCCATGAAAGCACTAAAACATACCGGTGTGGTGAGTTCACATTATTCACCCAAGGAACTTTAGTTATTAGAGTGTTCCGGTCGGACGGTTTTTCACGGCGTAAATTGTTGTTGCACTAGTGAGCCACGGATGAGGAGATGCTGCTCCGTTATTGATTGAAGTAAAGTCTGAATGTCATTAAAACAGTTAGCGCCATCTTTTGACACTTCTTCCACTCCCGTCCTTGCACGCTACACCGCTACAACAAAGATGACGGGGAGAAGACGCTGTCGAAGGTGAGCCACGTAAATAAGACCGCCCAGAAAACGGCGCATCCTGAAGCGACTGTCAGAAAGCGGCTTGAAGATGATGTGTAAAACATCATTTATGCAACATTTTGACCAAAGAACTACCATCACATGTTATGTAGACCACAAAGAAGTTTTTACATTTAGAACAAATAATAATAATATGACTCCTTTAATGCACCCTATAATCCGGTGTGCCTTATATATGAAAAAAGATCAAAGATAGACCTTGCATTGGCAGTGCACCTTATAATCCAGTGCGCCCTATGGTCCGGAACATACGGTATATGTGAATTTTTAATCATATGTATGTAGCGCTTTTTCTCCAGAGCAGGTATGGGTGTGGTCTCTTTAATCTGGCCCGCCAATTAATGCCATTTTTATGTTTCTCTGATGTTCTGACATGATATTGTTGAAAAATAGATGTATTATGATTAATATACCCCATGTTTGAGAAGCATACTCTTAGTTCCAAAAATGTATCATGTGCTAGCCCAGCCTGTCTGTCAAATTTCAAAAGCCAATGTGGCCCCTGAGCCAAAAACTTTGCCCACCCCTGCTCTAGAGACTCAACACACTTGACATAGTGAAACCCATTATCCACATAATTTAAGATGCATTCAAGCCAGTGCAGGTGGGACTGGGAGAACGGGGGATAAAGCGTCCTGCCCAAATTGTGACTTCCTTGTTTCTTTGTTAAAAGACAAGACTTTGTGAAAAGATAAGACAGATAAGATGGAGTGATACCAAGAAAGGTTTTGTAGATGAAAACATACCAATGATTGAGGCGTCGAGCACATAAAGACGTCCAGTTAACCGTTGAGTGGATACTGATCAGAGGAAAGAGGTCAGGAAATAGGTTGACTAGCCAATCAACGAACTGGGCTTTGTCCAGACTGGCCGGCTCCAAGGCTAGAGTTACGAAGGGGTATGGGGTATTTCGGGACAGTGGTACGAGAGGACAGCAGAAGAGTAATCAGGCCCATACTATTTCTCCCTGGAAGCTGCAGTTCCGGTCTGAATCTCGCTGAAACAAATAAAGCTTTTTTGTTCGACGATTCCTCTTTGGCGTCTTCTTGGCTCATCACCCATCACACAGTCACTCTGTCCTTGGGAGAATGACACGACCAATAATATACAACGGTACTATTTACATTGACATGAAAAAAATCAGATACGGGCCAAAAAAAATAGAAATCGACGTGCAGCGTGAACAAAAACAAAGCGGGCAAAAGTGACTTGCAGACGTTTAAACGCATTAAACACCACCAGAGGTGAGGTTTCTCCACATCGATGCCTCTCTAAAGAGCATGATTGTTTAGCGTTTACCTCTTGGCTATTTGCTATTTATTAGCGCCGGTATTAACCCACGTCTCGCACTAATTGGTCCTCGGATTGCATTTATCCCTCTGAGCTCTTTATTCGTTGGCCGGTATTAGAACGCCAGCAGAACCTTGCCTCCTCCTCGGGGAGAGAGAGAAACAGTGGGCGCTTTCTCCAGAGAACAGACAGCTGTATTCATGAGTATACCCACTCATGCAAACGGATGGCTAATTGGAGCAAATTAAAACAGGAAGGTTAACGATTGAAGAATTATTGAAAACTAATCAGGGTTATTAGATATATTTTCCTCACCAACCTCACATGACCTTCGTTATCTCACATATGTTCTCTCTTTCTGGCCAGACCTCACCCAAAAGTCCCTTTTTGCTGTTGCCAAACAACTCTCTCTAATTACGTAGGGTGAAAAGTGGGCTATTTTTCCTTTCACAGTGAAAATGTACTTTTGCATCCTGAGATGTATTCTACAGGCACACACACACACACACACACACACACACACACACACACACACACACACACACACACACACACACACACACGCACACACACACACATTCATGTAGTTCTTACCTTCTTGAAACCTGAGAAAAATGCCTACCTCTTTAGGACCACCCTTTCTAGATATATAAATATGTGTATTTACAACATTAATAATATATACACGCTATGCAAATATAAAAAAGCTTGTTGTGAAAAATGAGTTGGAATTTCACAAGAAAAAAGTTACAATTTCACAAGAAAAACTTTTTACTCGACGCAAGTCAAAGTTTTACAAGAAATATTTAACATTTGTGCAATATTATGATACAAGTTGGAATTTTACCCCATAACAGTCGCAATTTTACAAGAAAAAGCTTAAAAATTTTGGCAATTTTATGAAAAGAGTCGTAGTTTTACTTGAAAAAAGTCACAATTTTAAAGCAAAAATTTAACATTTTGGCAATATTATAATAATAATCGGAATTTTACTTGGCAAAATTATGACAAAAGTCACAATTTTACTTGAAAAATGTCATTATTTTACAAGAAAAACAACAACATTGGCAACATTGTGATAAAAGTCATAATTGTATTTTTATTATTATTTTTTTACAATTTTGCATTAAAAAGTAATAATTTTACATTAAAAAAAATAATTTTATGAGAAAATATTGCAATATTACAGAAACCGAAAGAATATGAGAAATTGTTCCCAATTTTAAAAGAAAAAAAATAGTTTATTTATTTATTTGTTTGTAATTGGTTTTTAATCTTCCTTATTTACTTCAATTTATTACAGTATGTATTTATATACATATATATTTTTTTTTTTTTAAATTCATTTTGGCCAAAGGGGGCTCATATCAATTTCTTACACACACTTGTTATTACACATGTTGGTTAGAGGGGGAGCACCTACATTTTTTACACACACTTGTTATTTCATATGTTGACCAGGGGGGGAGCACCTAGATCTTTTAGATGCAAGGGTTTTCCGTATTGGGACCATGATTTTGGTCCTACCTTGATGTCTCGAGAAGGACAGAAATACAAGAACACACACACACACACACACACACACACACACACACACACACACACACACACACACACACACACACACACACACACACACACACACACACACATTCATGTATTTCTTACCTTCTTGAGACCTGAGAAAAATGCCTACCTCTTTAGGACCACCCTTTCTAGATATATAAAGATGTGTATTTACAACATTAATAATATATACATACTATGCAAATATAAAAAAGATTATTGTGAAAAATGAGTTGGAATTTCTCAAGAAAAAGGTCACAATTTCACAAGAAAAACTTAGAATTTTGGCAGTATTAAAAAAGTTGTCGTTTTACTCAACGCAAGTCAAAGTTTTACAAGAAATATTTAACATTTGTGCAATATTATGACACAAGTTGGAATTTTGCTCAATAACAGTCGCAATTTTACAAGAAAAAGCTTAAAAATGTTGGCAATTTTTTGAAAAGAGTCGTAATTTTACTCGACAAAAGTCACAATTTTGTAACAACAATTTAACATTTTGGCAATATTATAATAATAATCTGAATTTTACTTGGCAAAATTATGAGAAAAGTTACAATTTTACTCGAACAACAACAAAATTGGCAATATTGTGATAAAAGTCAGAATTGTATTTTTATTATTATTATTTTTTACCATTTTGCATTAAAAAGTAGTATATTTACATTAAAAAAGTAATAATTTTATGAGAAAATATTGCTATATTACAGAAACAGAAAGAATATGAGAAATTGTTCCCGACTTTACAAGAAAGAAGTTGACTCATTGTGAGAAAAAGACTGCTTTTAGTATTTATTTTTATTGTTATGTATTTATTTTGTTTGTTTATAATTCGTTTTTAATCTTCCTTATTTACTTCAAGTTTTTACAGTATGTCTTTATATACATATATCTTTTTTATTTATTTTTTTATTTTGGCCAAAGGGGGCTCATTTCATTTTCTTACACACACTTGTTATTATATATGTTGGCCGGAGGGGGAGCACCTAGATCTATTAGATGCAAGGGTTTTCCGTATTGGGACCAGGATTTTGGTCCTACCTTGATGTCTCGAGAAGGACAGAAATACAAGAACACACACACACACACACACACACACACACACACACACACACACACACACACACACACACACACACACACACACACACACACACACACACACACACACACACACACACACACGCACACACATTCATCTATTTCTTACCTTCTTGAGACCTGAGAAAAATGCCTACCTCTTTAGGACCACCCTTTCTAGATATATAAAGATTTTTATTTACAACATTAATAATATATACATACTATGCAAATATAAAAAAGCTTGTTGTGAAAAACGAGTTGGAATTTCACAAGAAAAAGGTCACAATTTCACAAGAAAAACTTTGAATTTTGGCAGTATTAAAAAAGTTGTCGTTTTTACTCGACGCAAGTCAAAGTTTTACAAGAAATATTTAACATTTGTGCAATATTATGATACAAGTTGGAGTTTTACTCAATAACAGTCGCAATTTTACAAGAAAAAGCTTAAAAATGTTGGCAATTTTATGAAAAGAGTCGTAGTTTTACTCGACCAAAGTCACAATTTTATAACAAAAATTTAACATTTTGGCAATATTATAATAATAATCTGAATTTTACTTGGCAAAATTATGAGAAAAGTTACAATTTTACTCAAACAACAACAAAATTGGCAATATTGTGATAAAAGTCAGAATTGTATTTTTATTATTATTATTTTTTACCATTTTGCATTAAAAAGTAGTATATTTACATTAAAAAAGTAATAATTTTATGAGAAAATATTGCTATATTACAGAAACAGAAAGAATATGAGAAATTGTTCCCGACTTTACAAGAAAGAAGTTGACTCATTGTGAGAAAAAGACTGCTTTTAGTATTTATTTTTATTGGTATGTATTTATTTTGTTTGTTTATAATTTGTTTTTAATCTTCCTTATTTACTTCAAGTTTTTACAGTATGTCTTTATATACATATATCTTTTTAATTTTTTTTAATTTATTTTGGCCAAAGGGGGCTCATTTCATTTTCTTACACACACTTGTTATTACACATGTTGGCCGGAGGGGGACCACTTCAAATTTTTTTAACACACACTTGTTATTTCATATGTTGACCAGAGGGGGAGCACCTAGATCTATTAGATGCAAGGGTTTTCCGTATTGGGACCAGGATTTTGATCCTACCTTGATGTCTCGAGAAGGGCAGAAATACAAGAACACACACACACACACACACACACACACACACACACACACACACACACACACACACACACACACACACACACACACACACACACACACACACGTACACATTCATGTATTTCTTACCTTCTAGAGACCTGAAAAAAATGCCTACCTCTTTAGGACCTCCCTTTCTAGATATATAAAGATTTGTATTTACAACATTAATAATATATACATACTATGCAAATATAAAAAAGCTTGTTGTGAAAAATGAGTTGGAATTGCACAATAAAAAAGTTACAATTTCACAAGAAAAACTTTGAATTTTGGCAGTATTAAAAAAGTTGTCGTTTTTACTCGACGCAAGTCAAAATTTTACAAGAAATATTTAACATTTGTGCAATATTATGATACAAGTTGGAATTTTGCTCAATAACAGTCGCAATTTTACAAGAAAAAGCTTAAAAATGTTGGCAATTTTATGAAAAGAGTCCTAGTTTTACTTGAAAAAAGTCACAATTTTAAAGCAAAAATTTAACATTTTGGCAATATTATAATAATAATCGGAATTTTACTTGGCAAAATTATGACAAAAGTCACAATTTATTTGAAAAATGTCATTATTTTACAAGAAAAACAACAAAATTGGCAACATTTTGATAAAAGTCATAATTGTATTTTTATTATTATTTCTTTTACAATTTTGCATTAAAAAGTAATAATTTTACATTAAAAAAAATAATTTTATGAGAAAATATTGCAATATTACAGAAACCGAAAGAATATGAGAAATGATTCCCGATTTTATAAGAAACAAGTCGACACATTGTGAGAGTAAAACAAAAAATAGTTTATTTATTTATTTGTTTGTAATTGGTTTTTAATCTTCCTCATTTACTTCAAGTTATTACAGTATGTATTTATAAACATATTTATTTTATTTTTTTAAATTCATTTTGGCCAAAGGGGGCCCATTTCATTTTCTTACACACAATTGTTATTACACATGTTGGCCAGAGGGGGACCACTTCAAATTTTTTTACACACACTTCTTATTTCATATGTTGACCAGAGGGGGATCACCTAGATCTATTAGATGCAAGGGTTTTCCGTATTGAGACCAGGATTTTGGTCCTAACTTGTTCACCGGTCCTCATATGGAAGATACTTTTCCTTGTTGATGTCTCGAGAAGGGCAGAAATACAAGAACACACACACACACACACACACACACACACACACACACACACACACACACACACACACACACACACACACACACACACACACACACACACACACACGCACACACGCACACACACACACATTCATGTATTTCTTACCTTCTTGAAACCTGAGAAAAATGCTTACCTCTTTAGGACTTCCGTTTCTAGATATATAAAGATTTGTATTTACAACATTAATAATATATACATACTATGCAAATATAAAAAAGCTTGTTGTGAAAAATTAGTTGGAAATTCACAAGAAAAAGGTTACAATTTCACAAGAAAAACTTTGAATTTTGGCAGTATTAAAAAGGTTGTCGTTTTCACTCGACGCAAGTCAAAGTTTTACAAGAAATATTTAACATTTGTGCAATATTATGATACAAGTTGGAGTTTTACTCAATAACAGTCGCAATTTTACAAGAAAAAGCTTAAAAATGTTGGCAATTTTATGAAAAGAGTCGTAGTTTTACTCGAAAAAAGTCACAATTTTAAAGCAAAAATTTAACATTTTGGCAATATTATAATAATAATCGGAATTTTACTTGTCAAAATTATGACAAAAGTCACAATTTTACTCAAAAAATGTCATTATTTTACAAGAAAAACAACAAAATTGGCAACATTGCGATAAAAGTCATAATTGTATTTTTATTATTATTTTTTACAATTTTGCATTAAAAAGTAATAATTTTACATTAAAAAAAAAAATTTTTTATGAGAAAATATTGCAATATTACAGAAACCGAAAGAATATGAGAAATTGTTCTCGATTTTAACAGAATAAAGGCGACACACAAAAAAATTAGTTTATTTATTTATTTGTTTGTAATTGGTTTTTAATCTTCCTTATTTACTTCAAGTTATTACGGTATAGTAGCATATTTTTTAATTCATTTTGGCCAAAGGGGGCTCATATCAATTTCTTACACACACTTGTTATTACACATGTTGGCCAGAGGGGGACCACTTCAATTTTTTTTTAACACACACTTGTTATTTCATATGTTGACCAGAGGGGGAGCACCTAGATCTATTAGATGCGAGAGTTTTCCGTGTTGGGACCAGGATTTTGGTCCTAACTTGTTCACCGGTCCTCATACGGAAGATACTTTTCCTTGTTGATGTCTCGAGAAGGGCAGAAATACAAGAACACACACACACACACACACACGCACACACACACACAAATTAAACCTCCAGCCTCCATGTACCGGAAGCTGTTTAGAGAGATAAGTCATGTCCTAGGTTTTTACTCTGGTACATGTATTCACCGCTACTTTTTCTCCCATGCAAAAGCATCACGGGCTGCAGAATTGAAATTGATGTGGCGAGCATTGTGTACTTTGGCGAAGCAGCCATCAAGCGGAGACAGTGATGACAGGGTGTGTGTGCAGAAAGCAAGGGGGTGCCATCACTCAGCAGGCCTGCAGGGGAGTTACAGAGAAAGACATGGAAGTAGGGAGTACAACCGAACAAAAGTAGCCAAAAGAACTGCTGACATAAACGGTATACATACAACTGTTACGTTCGATTGGGGAAGGAGACGACACCACGGAGGTCAGGTTAACAGGTTTATTTACCGTATATTCCGCACTATTAGCCGCACCTAAAAACCACAAATTTACTCAAAAGCTGACAGTGCGGCTTATAACCCGGTGCGCTTTATATATGGATTAATATTAAGATTCATTTTCATAAAGTTTCGGTCTCGCAACTACGGTAAACAGCCGCCACCTTTTTTCCCCGTAGAAGAGGAAGTGCTTCTTCTTCTACGCAAGCAACCGCCAAGGTAAGCACCCGCCCCCATAGAACAGGAAGCGCTTCTTCTTCTACGGTAAGCAACCACCCGCCCCCGTAGAAGAAGAAGAAGCGCGCATATATTACGTTTCATTTCCTTTGTGTGTTTACATCTGTAAAGACCACAAAATGGCTCCTACTAAGCGACAGGTTTCCGGTTCATGAAAAGACGCAATCTCTCCATCCGCACTCGGACTACTATTTCACAGCAACTGCCTAAAGACTTTCAAGAAAAGCTGGCTACTTTCCGTGCATATTGTAAAAACAAGATAGCTGAAAAAAAGATCCGGCCAGAGAACATTATCAACATGGACGAGGTTCCACTGACTTTTGATATTCCTGTGAACCGCACTGTGGATACAACGGGAGCACGTACGGTGAATATTCGCACCACAGGGAATGAGAAGTCATCCTTCACTGTGGTTCTAGCTTGCCATGCTAATGGCCAGAAACTTCCACTCATGGTGATATTCAAAAGGAAGACCTTGCCAAAAGAGACCTTTCCAGCCGGCGTCATCATAAAAGCTAACTCGAAGGGATGGATGGATGAAGAAAAGATGAGCGAGTGGTTAAGGTAAGTTTACGCGAAGAGGCCGGGTGGCTTTTTTCACGCAGCTCCGTCCATGTTGATATACGACTCCATGCGCGCCCACATCACGCTGGTTTTTAATATATTATTAAAGTTTGACTGACCTATCTGACTGTTTTTTTGACATTCCTTTAGCGCAGTTAGATGTGGCTTATAACACGGGGCGGCTTATAGGTGGACAAAGTTTTGAAATATGCCGTTCATTGAAGGCGCGGCTTATAACCCAGGGCGGCTTATGGTGCGGAAAATACGGTAAACCTTTGATGAGTGTGTGGGATGTGTGTGCTACCCTAAGTGTGTGGTGCCAGACGATGTGTCGAATTAATAATGTAAATGTTCCTAGGGTTGTTGTAAGTGTGTGTTGGATGAATCCTTCGTCAGTCCACAGAGGACGAGGCAAAGAGGTAATCCGTGGGCAGATGCAGGAGAGAAGCGACAAGGTCCGTGTCCAAGCAGAGGTCGAGGATCGAGGAAAGCAGTCCGGAATCCAAGGGGAAGTCGAGGTACACAACTCGAACACGGGGAAACAGGTAGGACACACAAAGAGTTGGCTACGTTCCGGCGTCAGCTCCCTGGGTCCGCTGGTCTTAATGCTGCTTGTCCACTATGGACTGGACTCTCACTATTATGTTAGATTCACTATGGACTGGACTCTCTCACTATTATGTTAGATCCACTATGGACTGGACTCTCACTATTATGTTAGATCCACTATGGACTGGACTCTCACTATTACGTTAGATTCACTATGGACTGGACTCTCACTATTACGTTAAATCCACTATGGACTGGACTCTCTCACTATTATGTTCGATCCACTATGGACTGGACTCTCATACTATTATGTTAGATCCACTATGGACTGGACTCTCACTATTATGTTAAATCCACTATGGACTGGAGTCTCACTATTATGTTAGATCCACTATGGACTGGACTCTCACTATTATGTTAGATCCACTATGGACTGGACTCTCACTATTACGTTAAATCCACTATGGACTGGACTCTCTCACTATTATGTTCGATCCACTATGGACTGGACTCTCACACTATTATGTTAGATCCACTATGGACTGGACTCTCACTATTATGTTAGATCTACTATGGACTATTGTCTCACTATTATGTTAGATCCACTATGGACTGGACTCTCTCACTATTATGTTCGATCCACTATGGACTGGACTCTCACACTATTATGTTAGATCCACTATGGACTGGACTCTCACTATTATGTTAGATCTACTATGGACTATTGTCTCACTATTATGTTAGATCCACTATGGACTGGACTCTCACTATTACGTTAGATCCACTATGGACTGGACTCTCACTATTACGTTAGATCCACTATGGACTGGACTCTCACACTATTATGTACGATCCACTATGGACTCGACTCTCTCACTATTATGTTAGAGCCACTATGGACTGGACTCTCACTATTATGTTCGACCCACTATGGACTCGACTCTCACACTATTATGTTCGATCCACTATGGACTGGACTCTATCACTATTATGTTAGATCCACTATGGACTGGACTCTCACACTATTATGTTAGAGCCACTATGGACTGGACTCTCACTATTATGTTCGACCCACTATGGACTCGACTCTCACACTATTATGTTCGATCCACTATGGACTGGACTCTCACTATTATATTAGATCCACTATGGACTGGTCTCTCACACTATTATGTTAGATCCACTATGGACTCGACTCTCACACTATTATGTTAGATCCACTATGGACTGGACACTCACTATTACGTTAAATCCACTATGGACTGGACTCTCTCACTATTATGTTCGACTCACTTTGGACTCGACTCTCACACTATTATGTTAGATCCACTATGGACTGGACTCTCACTATTATGTTAGATCCACTATGGACTGGACTCTCACACTATTATGTTAGATCCACTATGGACTGGACTCTCACTATTACGTTAAATCCACTATGGACAGGACTCTCTCACTATTATGTTCGATCCACTATGGACTGGACTCTCACTATTATGTTAGATCCACTATGGACTGGACTCTCTCACTATTATGTTAGATCCACTATGGACTGGACTCTATCACTATTATGTTAGATCCACTATGGACTGGACTCTCACTATTATGTTAGATCCACTATGGACTGGACTCTCACTATTATGTTAGATCCACTATGCACTGGACTCTCACTATTACATTAAATCCACTATGGACTGGACTCTCCCACTATTATGTTAGATCCACTATGGACTGGACTCTCACTACTACGTTAAATCCACTATGGACTGGACTCTCACACTATTATGTTAGATCCACTATGGACTGGAACTCTCACTATTATGTTAGATCCACTATGGACTGGACTCTCACTATTACATTAAATCCACTATGGACTGGACTCGCTCACTATTATGTTAGATTCACTATGGACTGGACTCTCACTATTATGTTAGATTCACTATGGACTGGACTCTCACTGTTACGTTAAATCCACTATGGACTGGACTCTCTCACTATTATGTTCGATCCACTATGGACTGGACTCTCACTATTATGTTAGATCCACTATGGACTGGACTCTCTCACTATTATGTTAGATCCACTATGGACTGGACTCTCACTATTATGTTAGATCCACTATGGACTGGACTCTCTCACTATTATGTTAGATCCACTATGGACTGGACTCTCACTATTATGTTAGATCCACTATGCACTGGACTCTCATTATTACATTAAATCCACTATGGACTGGACTCTCCCACTATTATGTTGGATCCACTATGGACTGGACTCTCACTATTATGGTAGATCCACTAAGGACTGGACTCTCACTATTACATTAAATCCACTATGGACTGGACTCTCTCACTATTATGTTCGACCCACTATGGACTGGACTCTCTCACTATTATGTTAGATTCACTATGGACTGGACTCTCACTATTATGTTAGATCCACTATGGACTGGACTCTCTCACTATTATGTTCGACCCACTATGGACTCGACTCTCACACTATTATGTTAGATCCACTATGGACTGGACTCTCACTATTATGTTAGATCTACTATGGACTGGATTCTCACTATTATGTTAGATCCACTATGGACTGGACTCTCACACTATTATGTTAGATCCACTATGGACTGGACTCTCACTATTATGTTAGATCCACTATGGACTGGACTCTCACTATTATGTTAGATCCACTATGGACTGGACTCTCACTATTATGTTAGATCCACTATGGACTGGACTCTCTAACTATTATGTTAGATCCACTATGGACTGGACTCTCACTATTATGTTAGATCCACTATGGACTGGACTCTCACACTATTATGTTAGATCCACTATGGACTGGACTCTCACTATTATGTTAGATCCACTATGGACTGGACTCTCTAACTATTATGTTAGATCCACTATGGACTGGACTCTCACTATTATGTTCGATCCACTATGGACTGGTCTCTCACACTATTATGTTAGATCCACTATGGACTCGACTCTCACACTATTATGTTAGATCCACTATGGACTGGACACTCACTATTACGTTAAATCCACTATGGACTGGACTCTCTCACTATTATGTTCGACTCTCACACTATTATGTTAGATCCACTATGGACTGGACTCTCACTATTATGTTAGATCCACTATGGACTGGACTCTCACACTATTATGTTAGATCCACTATGGACTGGACTCTCACTATTACGTTAAATCCACTATGGACTGGACTCTCTCACTATTATGTTCGATCCACTATGGACTGGACTCTCACTATTATGTTAGATCCACTATGGACTGGACTCTCTAACTATTATGTTAGATCCACTATGGACTGGACTCTCACTATTATGTTAGATCCACTATGGACTGGACTCTCACTATTATGTTAGATCCACTATGGACTGGACTCTCACACTATTATGTTAGATCCACTGTGGACTGGACTCTCACACTATTATGTTAGATCCACTATGGACTGGACTCTCACACTATTGTGTTAGATCCACTATGGACTGGACTCTCTCACTATTATGTTAGATCCACTATGGACTGGACTCTCACACTATTATGTTAGATCCACTATGGACTCGACTCTCACACTATTATGTTAGATCCACTATGGACTGGACTCTCTCACTATTATGTTAGATCCACTATGGACTGGACTCTCACACTATTATGTTAGATCCACTATGGACTGGACTCTCTCACTATTATGTCAGATCCACTATGGACTGGACTCTCACTATTATGTTAGATCCACTATGGACTGGACTCTCACACTATTATGTTAGATCCACTATGGACTGGACTCTTACTATTATGTTAGATCCACTATGGACTGGACTCTCTCACTATTATGTTAGATCCACTATGGACTGGACTCTCACTATTATGTTCCATCCACTATGGACTCGACTCTCACACTATTATATTAGATCCACTATGGACTGGACTCTCACTATTACATTAAATCCACTATGGACTGGACTCTCTCAGTATTATGTTAGATCCATTATGGACTGGACTCTCACTATTACGTTAAATCCACTATGGACTGGACTCTCTCACTATTATGTTCGATCCACTATGGACTGAACTCTCACACTATTATGTTAGATCCACTATGGACTGGACTCTCACTATTATGTTAGATCTACTATGGACTATTGTCTCACTATTATGTTAGATCCACTATGGACTGGACTCTCACTATTACATTAAATCCACTATGGACTGGACTCTCTCACTATTATGTTCGACCCACTATGGACTGGACTCTCTCACTATTATGTTAGATTCACTATGGACTGGACTCTCACTATTATGTTCGATCCACTATGGACTGGACTCTCACACTATTATGTTAGATCCACTATGGACTGGACTCTCACTATTATGTTAGATCCACTATGGACTGGACTCTCTAACTATTATGTTAGATCCACTATGGACTGGACTCTCACTATTATGTTAGATCCACTATGGACTGGACTCTCACACTATTATGTTAAAACCACTATGGACTGGACTCTCACTATTATGTTAGATCCACTATGGACTGGACTCTCTAACTATTATGTTAGATCCACTATGGACTGGACTCTCACTATTATGTTCGATCCACTATGGACTGGACTCTCACTATTATGTTCGATCCACTATGGACTGGACTCTCACACTATTATGTTAGATCCACTATGGACTGGACTCTCACAATATTATGTTAGATCCACTATGGACTGGACTCTCACTATTATGTTATATCCACTATGGACTGGACTCTCACTATTATGTTAGATCCACTATGGACTGGACTCTCACTATTATGTTAGATCCACTATGGACTGGACTCCCTAACTATTAGGTTAGATCCACTATGGACTGGACTCTCACTATTATGTTAGATCCACTATGGACTGGACTCTCACACTATTATGTTAGATCCACTATGGACTGGACTCTCACTATTATGTTAGATCCACTATGGACTGGACTCTCTAACTATTATGTTAGATCCACTATGGACTGGACTCTCACTATTATGTTCGATCCACTATGGACTGGTCTCTCACACTATTATGTTAGATCCACTATGGACTCGACTCTCACACTATTATGTTAGATCCACTATGGACTGGACACTCACTATTACGTTAAATCCACTATGGACTGGACTCTCTCACTATTATGTTCGACTCACTTTGGACTCGACTCTCACACTATTATGTTAGATCCACTATGGACTGGACTCTCACTATTATGTTAGATCCACTATGGACTGGACTCTCACACTATTATGTTAGATCCACTATGGACTGGACTCTCACTATTACGTTAAATCCACTATGGACAGGACTCTCTCACTATTATGTTCGATCCACTATGGACTGGACTCTCACTATTATGTTAGATCCACTATGGACTGGACTCTCTCACTATTATGTTAGATCCACTATGGACTGGACTCTATCACTATTATGTTAGATCCACTATGGACTGGACTCTCACTATTATGTTAGATCCACTATGGACTGGACTCTCACTATTATGTTAGATCCACTATGCACTGGACTCTCACTATTACATTAAATCCACTATGGACTGGACTCTCCCACTATTATGTTAGATCCACTATGGACTGGACTCTCACTACTACGTTAAATCCACTATGGACTGGACTCTCACACTATTATGTTAGATCCACTATGGACTGGAACTCTCACTATTATGTTAGATCCACTATGGACTGGACTCTCACTATTACATTAAATCCACTATGGACTGGACTCGCTCACTATTATGTTAGATTCACTATGGACTGGACTCTCACTATTATGTTAGATTCACTATGGACTGGACTCTCACTGTTACGTTAAATCCACTATGGACTGGACTCTCTCACTATTATGTTCGATCCACTATGGACTGGACTCTCACTATTATGTTAGATCCACTATGGACTGGACTCTCTCACTATTATGTTAGATCCACTATGGACTGGACTCTCACTATTATGTTAGATCCACTATGGACTGGACTCTCTCACTATTATGTTAGATCCACTATGGACTGGACTCTCACTATTATGTTAGATCCACTATGCACTGGACTCTCATTATTACATTAAATCCACTATGGACTGGACTCTCCCACTATTATGTTGGATCCACTATGGACTGGACTCTCACTATTATGTTAGATCCACTAAGGACTGGACTCTCACTATTACATTAAATCCACTATGGACTGGACTCTCTCACTATTATGTTCGACCCACTATGGACTGGACTCTCTCACTATTATGTTAGATTCACTATGGACTGGACTCTCACTATTATGTTAGATCCACTATGGACTGGACTCTCTCACTATTATGTTCGACCCACTATGGACTCGACTCTCACACTATTATGTTAGATCCACTATGGACTGGACTCTCACTATTATGTTAGATCTACTATGGACTGGATTCTCACTATTATGTTAGATCCACTATGGACTGGACTCTCACACTATTATGTTAGATCCACTATGGACTGGACTCTCACTATTATGTTAGATCCACTATGGACTGGACTCTCACTATTATGTTAGATCCACTATGGACTGGACTCTCACTATTATGTTAGATCCACTATGGACTGGACTCTCTAACTATTATGTTAGATCCACTATGGACTGGACTCTCACTATTATGTTAGATCCACTATGGACTGGACTCTCACACTATTATGTTAGATCCACTATGGACTGGACTCTCACTATTATGTTAGATCCACTATGGACTGGACTCTCTAACTATTATGTTAGATCCACTATGGACTGGACTCTCACTATTATGTTCGATCCACTATGGACTGGTCTCTCACACTATTATGTTAGATCCACTATGGACTCGACTCTCACACTATTATGTTAGATCCACTATGGACTGGACACTCACTATTACGTTAAATCCACTATGGACTGGACTCTCTCACTATTATGTTCGACTCTCACACTATTATGTTAGATCCACTATGGACTGGACTCTCACTATTATGTTAGATCCACTATGGACTGGACTCTCACACTATTATGTTAGATCCACTATGGACTGGACTCTCACTATTACGTTAAATCCACTATGGACTGGACTCTCTCACTATTATGTTCGATCCACTATGGACTGGACTCTCACTATTATGTTAGATCCACTATGGACTGGACTCTCTAACTATTATGTTAGATCCACTATGGACTGGACTCTCACTATTATGTTAGATCCACTATGGACTGGACTCTCACTATTATGTTAGATCCACTATGGACTGGACTCTCACACTATTATGTTAGATCCACTGTGGACTGGACTCTCACACTATTATGTTAGATCCACTATGGACTGGACTCTCACACTATTGTGTTAGATCCACTATGGACTGGACTCTCTCACTATTATGTTAGATCCACTATGGACTGGACTCTCACACTATTATGTTAGATCCACTATGGACTCGACTCTCACACTATTATGTTAGATCCACTATGGACTGGACTCTCTCACTATTATGTTAGATCCACTATGGACTGGACTCTCACACTATTATGTTAGATCCACTATGGACTGGACTCTCTCACTATTATGTCAGATCCACTATGGACTGGACTCTCACTATTATGTTAGATCCACTATGGACTGGACTCTCACACTATTATGTTAGATCCACTATGGACTGGACTCTTACTATTATGTTAGATCCACTATGGACTGGACTCTCTCACTATTATGTTAGATCCACTATGGACTGGACTCTCACTATTATGTTCCATCCACTATGGACTCGACTCTCACACTATTATATTAGATCCACTATGGACTGGACTCTCACTATTACGTTAAATCCACTATGGACTGGACTCTCTCAGTATTATGTTAGATCCATTATGGACTGGACTCTCACTATTACGTTAAATCCACTATGGACTGGACTCTCTCACTATTATGTTCGATCCACTATGGACTGAACTCTCACACTATTATGTTAGATCCACTATGGACTGGACTCTCACTATTATGTTAGATCTACTATGGACTATTGTCTCACTATTATGTTAGATCCACTATGGACTGGACTCTCACTATTACATTAAATCCACTATGGACTGGACTCTCTCACTATTATGTTCGACCCACTATGGACTGGACTCTCTCACTATTATGTTAGATTCACTATGGACTGGACTCTCACTATTATGTTCGATCCACTATGGACTGGACTCTCACACTATTATGTTAGATCCACTATGGACTGGACTCTCACTATTATGTTAGATCCACTATGGACTGGACTCTCTAACTATTATGTTAGATCCACTATGGACTGGACTCTCACTATTATGTTAGATCCACTATGGACTGGACTCTCACACTATTATGTTAAAACCACTATGGACTGGACTCTCACTATTATGTTAGATCCACTATGGACTGGACTCTCTAACTATTATGTTAGATCCACTATGGACTGGACTCTCACTATTATGTTCGATCCACTATGGACTGGACTCTCACTATTATGTTCGATCCACTATGGACTGGACTCTCACACTATTATGTTAGATCCACTATGGACTGGACTCTCACAATATTATGTTAGATCCACTATGGACTGGACTCTCACTATTATGTTATATCCACTATGGACTGGACTCTCACTATTATGTTAGATCCACTATGGACTGGACTCTCACTATTATGTTAGATCCACTATGGACTGGACTCCCTAACTATTATGTTAGATCCACTATGGACTGGACTCTCACTATTATGTTAGATCCACTATGGACTGGACTCTCACTATTATGTTCGATCCACTATGGACTGGACTCTCACTATTATGTTCGATCCACTATGGACTGGACTCTCACACTATTATGTTAGATCCACTATGGACTGGACTCTCACAATATTATGTTAGATCCACTATGGACTGGACTCTCACTATTATGTTATATCCACTATGGACTGGACTCTCACTATTATGTTAGATCCACTATGGACTGGACTCTCACTATTATGTTAGATCCACTATGGACTGGACTCCCTAACTATTATGTTAGATCCACTATGGACTGGACTCTCACTATTATGTTAGATCCACTATGGACTGGACTCTCACACTATTATGTTAGATCCACTATGGACTGGACTCTCACTATTATGTTAGATCCACTATGGACTGGACTCTCTAACTATTATGTTAGATCCACTATGGACTGGACTCTCACTATTATGTTCGATCCACTATGGACTGGTCTCTCACACTATTATGTTAGATCCACTATGGACTCGACTCTCACACTATTATGTTAGATCCACTATGGACTGGACACTCACTATTACGTTAAATCCACTATGGACTGGACTCTCTCACTATTATGTTCGACTCTCACACTATTATGTTAGATCCACTATGGACTGGACTCTCACTATTATGTTAGATCCACTATGGACTGGACTCTCACACTATTATGTTAGATCCACTATGGACTGGACTCTCACTATTACGTTAAATCCACTATGGACTGGACTCTCTCACTATTATGTTCGATCCACTATGGACTGGACTCTCACTATTATGTTAGATCCACTATGGACTGGACTCTCTCACTATTATGTTAGATCCACTATGGACTGGACTCTCACTATTATGTTAGATCCACTATGGACTGGACTCTCACACTATTATGTTAGATCCACTGTGGACTGGACTCTCACACTATTATGTTAGATCCACTATGGACTGGACTCTCACACTATTGTGTTAGATCCACTATGGACTGGACTCTCTCACTATTATGTTAGATCCACTATGGACTGGACTCTCTCACTATTATGTTAGATCCACTATGGACTCGACTCTCACACTATTATGTTAGATCCACTATGGACTGAACTCTCTCACTATTATGTTAGATCCACTATGGACTGGACTCTCACTATTACATTAAATCCACTATGGACTGGACTCTCTCACTATTATGTTCGACCCACTATGGACTCGACTCTCACACTATTATGTTAGATCCACTATGGACTGGACTCTCACTATTATGTTAGATCCACTATGGACTGGACTCTCACTATTATGTTCGATCCACTATGGACCGGACTCTCACTATTATGTTAGATCCACTATGGACTGGACTCTCACTATTACGTTAAATCCAATATGGACTGGACTCTCACTATTATGTTCGACCCACTATGGACTGGACTCTCACACTATTATGTTAGATCCACTATGGACTGGACTCTCACTATTACGTTAAATCCACTATGGACTGGACTCTCTCACTATTATGTTCCATCCACTATGGACTCGACTCTCACACTATTATGTTCGATCCACTATGGACTGGACTCTCACTATTACGTTAGATCCACTATGGACTGGACTCTCACACTATTATGTTAGATCCACTATGGACTGGACTCTCACTATTATGTTAGATCCACTATGGACTGGACTCTCACTATTACGTTAGATCCACTATGGACTGGACTCTCACACTATTATGTTCGATCCACTATTGACTGGACTCTCACTATTATGTTAGATCCACTATGGACTGGACTCTCACTATTATGTTAGATCCACTATGGACTGGACTCTCTAACTATTATGTTAGATCCACTATGGACTGGACTCTCACTATTATGTTAGATCCACTATGGACTGGACTCTCACACTATTATGTTAGATCCACTATGGACTGGACTCTCACTATTATGTTAGATCCACTATGGACTGGACTCTCTAACTATTATGTTAGATCCACTATGGACTGGACTCTCACTATTATGTTCGATCCACTATGGACTGGTCTCTCACACTATTATGTTAGATCCACTATGGACTCGACTCTCACACTATTATGTTAGATCCACTATGGACTGGACACTCACTATTACGTTAAATCCACTATGGACTGGACTCTCTCACTATTATGTTCGACTCTCACACTATTATGTTAGATCCACTATGGACTGGACTCTCACTATTATGTTAGATCCACTATGGACTGGACTCTCACACTATTATGTTAGATCCACTATGGACTGGACTCTCACTATTACGTTAAATCCACTATGGACTGGACTCTCTCACTATTATGTTCGATCCACTATGGACTGGACTCTCACTATTATGTTAGATCCACTATGGACTGGACTCTCTAACTATTATGTTAGATCCACTATGGACTGGACTCTCACTATTATGTTAGATCCACTATGGACTGGACTCTCACTATTATGTTAGATCCACTATGGACTGGACTCTCACACTATTATGTTAGATCCACTGTGGACTGGACTCTCACACTATTATGTTAGATCCACTATGGACTGGACTCTCACACTATTGTGTTAGATCCACTATGGACTGGACTCTCTCATTATTATGTTAGATCCACTATGGACTGGACTCTCACACTATTATGTTAGATCCACTATGGACTCGACTCTCACACTATTATGTTAGATCCACTATGGACTGGACTCTCTCACTATTATGTTAGATCCACTATGGACTGGACTCTCACACTATTATGTTAGATCCACTATGGACTGGACTCTCTCACTATTATGTCAGATCCACTATGGACTGGACTCTCACTATTATGTTAGATCCACTATGGACTGGACTCTCACACTATTATGTTAGATCCACTATGGACTGGACTCTTACTATTATGTTAGATCCACTATGGACTGGACTCTCTCACTATTATGTTAGATCCACTATGGACTGGACTCTCACTATTATGTTCCATCCACTATGGACTCGACTCTCACACTATTATATTAGATCCACTATGGACTGGACTCTCACTATTACGTTAAATCCACTATGGACTGGACTCTCTCAGTATTATGTTAGATCCATTATGGACTGGACTCTCACTATTACGTTAAATCCACTATGGACTGGACTCTCTCACTATTATGTTCGATCCACTATGGACTGAACTCTCACACTATTATGTTAGATCCACTATGGACTGGACTCTCACTATTATGTTAGATCTACTATGGACTATTGTCTCACTATTATGTTAGATCCACTATGGACTGGACTCTCTCACTATTATGTTCGACCCACTATGGACTGGACTCTCTCACTATTATGTTAGATTCACTATGGACTGGACTCTCACTATTATGTTCGATCCACTATGGACTGGACTCTCACACTATTATGTTAGATCCACTATGGACTGGACTCTCACTATTATGTTAGATCCACTATGGACTGGACTCTCTAACTATTATGTTAGATCCACTATGGACTGGACTCTCACTATTATGTTAGATCCACTATGGACTGGACTCTCACACTATTATGTTAAAACCACTATGGACTGGACTCTCACTATTATGTTAGATCCACTATGGACTGGACTCTCTAACTATTATGTTAGATCCACTATGGACTGGACTCTCACTATTATGTTCGATCCACTATGGACTGGACTCTCACTATTATGTTCGATCCACTATGGACTGGACTCTCACACTATTATGTTAGATCCACTATGGACTGGACTCTCACAATATTATGTTAGATCCACTATGGACTGGACTCTCACTATTATGTTATATCCACTATGGACTGGACTCTCACTATTATGTTAGATCCACTATGGACTGGACTCTCACTATTATGTTAGATCCACTATGGACTGGACTCCCTAACTATTATGTTAGATCCACTATGGACTGGACTCTCACTATTATGTTAGATCCACTATGGACTGGACTCTCACACTATTATGTTAGATCCACTATGGACTGGACTCTCACTATTATGTTAGATCCACTATGGACTGGACTCTCTAACTATTATGTTAGATCCACTATGGACTGGACTCTCACTATTATGTTCGATCCACTATGGACTGGTCTCTCACACTATTATGTTAGATCCACTATGGACTCGACTCTCACACTATTATGTTAGATCCACTATGGACTGGACACTCACTATTACGTTAAATCCACTATGGACTGGACTCTCTCACTATTATGTTCGACTCTCACACTATTATGTTAGATCCACTATGGACTGGACTCTCACTATTATGTTAGATCCACTATGGACTGGACTCTCACACTATTATGTTAGATCCACTATGGACTGGACTCTCACTATTACGTTAAATCCACTATGGACTGGACTCTCTCACTATTATGTTCGATCCACTATGGACTGGACTCTCACTATTATGTTAGATCCACTATGGACTGGACTCTCTCACTATTATGTTAGATCCACTATGGACTGGACTCTCACTATTATGTTAGATCCACTATGGACTGGACTCTCACTATTATGTTAGATCCACTATGGACTGGACTCTCACACTATTATGTTAGATCCACTGTGGACTGGACTCTCACACTATTATGTTAGATCCACTATGGACTGGACTCTCACACTATTGTGTTAGATCCACTATGGACTGGACTCTCTCACTATTATGTTAGATCCACTATGGACTGGACTCTCACTATTATGTTAGATCCACTATGGACTGGACTCTCACACTATTATGTTAGATCCACTGTGGACTGGACTCTCACACTATTATGTTAGATCCACTATGGACTGGACTCTCACACTATTATGTTAGATCCACTGTGGACTGGACTCTCACACTATTATGTTAGATCCACTATGGACTGGACTCTCACACTATTGTGTTAGATCCACTATGGACTGGACTCTCTCACTATTATGTTAGATCCACTATGGACTGGACTCTCTCACTATTATGTTAGATCCACTATGGACTCGACTCTCACACTATTATGTTAGATCCACTATGGACTGAACTCTCTCACTATTATGTTAGATCCACTATGGACTGGACTCTCACTATTACATTAAATCCACTATGGACTGGACTCTCTCACTATTATGTTCGACCCACTATGGACTCGACTCTCACACTATTATGTTAGATCCACTATGGACTGGACTCTCACTATTATGTTAGATCCACTATGGACTGGACTCTCACTATTATGTTCGATCCACTATGGACCGGACTCTCACTATTATGTTAGATCCACTATGGACTGGACTCTCACTATTACGTTAAATCCAATATGGACTGGACTCTCACTATTATGTTCGACCCACTATGGACTGGACTCTCACACTATTATGTTAGATCCACTATGGACTGGACTCTCACTATTACGTTAAATCCACTATGGACTGGACTCTCTCACTATTATGTTCCATCCACTATGGACTCGACTCTCACACTATTATGTTCGATCCACTATGGACTGGACTCTCACTATTACGTTAGATCCACTATGGACTGGACTCTCACACTATTATGTTAGATCCACTATGGACTGGACTCTCACTATTATGTTAGATCCACTATGGACTGGACTCTCACTATTACGTTAGATCCACTATGGACTGGACTCTCACACTATTATGTTCGATCCACTATTGACTCGACTCTCACACTATTATGTTAGATCCACTATGGACTGGACTCTCACACTATTGTGTTAGATCCACTATGGACTGGACTCTCTCACTATTATGTTAGATCCACTATGGACTGGACTCTCTCACTATTATGTTAGATCCACTATGGACTCGACTCTCACACTATTATGTTAGATCCACTATGGACTGAACTCTCTCACTATTATGTTAGATCCACTATGGACTGGACTCTCACTATTACATTAAATCCACTATGGACTGGACTCTCTCACTATTATGTTCGACCCACTATGGACTCGACTCTCACACTTTTATGTTAGATCCACTATGGACTGGACTCTCACTATTATGTTAGATCCACTATGGACTGGACTCTCACTATTATGTTCGATCCACTATGGACTGGACTCTCACTATTATGTTAGATCCACTATGGACTGGACTCTCACTATTACGTTAAATCCAATATGGACTGGACTCTCACTATTATGTTCGACCCACTATGGACTGGACTCTCACACTATTATGTTAGATCCACTATGGACTGGACTCTCACTATTACGTTAAATCCACTATGGACTGGACTCTCTCACTATTATGTTCCATCCACTATGGACTCGACTCTCACACTATTATGTTCGATCCACTATGGACTGGACTCTCACTATTACGTTAGATCCACTATGGACTGGACTCTCACACTATTATGTTAGATCCACTATGGACTGGACTCTCACTATTATGTTAGATCCACTATGGACTGGACTCTCACTATTACGTTAGATCCACTATGGACTGGACTCTCACACTATTATGTTCGATCCACTATTGACTCGACTCTCACACTATTATGTTAGATCCACTATGGACTGGACTCTCACACTATTATGTTAGATCCACTATGGACTGGACTCTCACACTATTATGTTAGATCCACTATGGACTGGACTCTCAATATTACGTTAAATCCACTATGGACTGGACTCTCTCACCATTACGTTAGATCCACTATGGACTGGACTCTCACTATTATGTTAGATCCACTATGGACTGGACTCTCACTATTATGTTAGATCCACTATGGACTGGACTCTCACTATTACGTTAAATCCACTATGGACTGGACTCTCACTATTACATTAAATCCACTATGGACTGGACTCTCTCACTATTATGTTCGACCCACTATGGACTCGACTCTCACACTATTATGTTAGATCCACTATGGACTGGACTCTCACTATTATGTTAGATCCACTATGGACTGGACTCTTACTATTATGTTAGATCCACTATGGACTGGACTCTCTCACTATTATGTTAGATCCACTATGGACTGGACTCTCACTATTATGTTAGATCCACTATGGACTGGACTCTCACTATTATGTTCCATCCACTATGGACTCGACTCTCACACTATTATATTAGATCCACTATGGACTGGACTCTCACTATTACGTTAAATCCACTATGGACTGGACTCTCTCACTATTATGTTAGATCCATTATGGACTGGACTCTCACTATTATGTTAGATCTACTATGGACTATTGTCTCACTATTATGTTAGATCTACTATGGACTATTGTCTCACTATTATGTTAGATCCACTATGGACTGGACTCTCACTATTACATTAAATCCACTATGGACTGGACTCTCACTATTATGTTAGATCCACTATGGACTGGACTCTCACTATTATGTTAGATCCACTATGGACTGGACTCTCACTATTACGTTAAATCCACTATGGACTGGACTCTCACTATTACATTAAATCCACTATGGACTGGACTCTCTCACTATTATGTTCGACCCACTATGGACTCGACTCTCACACTATTATGTTAGATCCACTATGGACTGGACTCTCACTATTATGTTAGATCCACTATGGACTGGACTCTTACTATTATGTTAGATCCACTATGGACTGGACTCTCTCACTATTATGTTAGATCCACTATGGACTGGACTCTCACTATTATGTTAGATCCACTATGGACTGGACTCTCACTATTATGTTCCATCCACTATGGACTCGACTCTCACACTATTATATTAGATCCACTATGGACTGGACTCTCACTATTACGTTAAATCCACTATGGACTGGACTCTCTCACTATTATGTTAGATCCACTATGGACTGAACTCTCACACTATTATGTTAGATCCACTATGGACTGGACTCTCACTATTATGTTAGATCTACTATGGACTATTGTCTCACTATTATGTTAGATCCACTATGGACTGGACTCTCACTATTACATTAAATCCACTATGGACTGGACTCTCTCACTATTATGTTCGACCCACTATGGACTGGACTCTCTCACTATTATGTTAGATTCACTCTGGACTGGACTCTCACTATTATGTTCGATCCACTATGGACTGGACTCTCACACTATTATGTTAGATCCACTATGGACTGGACTCTCACTATTATGTTAGATCCACTATGGACTGGACTCTCTAACTATTATGTTAGATCCACTATGGACTGGACTCTCACTATTATGTTAGATCCACTATGGACTGGACTCTCACACTATTATGTTAAAACCACTATGGACTGGACTCTCACTATTATGTTAGATCCACTATGGACTGGACTTTCTAACTATTATGTTAGATCCACTATGGACTGGACTCTCACTATTATGTTCGATCCACTATGGACTGGACTCTCACTATTATGTTCGATCCACTATGGACTGGACTCTCACTATTATGTTAGATCCACTATGGACTGGACTCTCACAATATTATGTTAGATCCACTATGGACTGGACTCTCACTATTATGTTAGATCCACTATGGACTGGACTCTCACTATTATGTTAGATCCACTATGGACTGGACTCTCACTATTATGTTAGATCCACTATGGACTGGACTCTCTAACTATTATGTTAGATCCACTATGGACTGGACTCTCACTATTATGTTAGATCCACTATGGACTGGACTCTCACACTATTATGTTAGATCCACTATGGACTGGACTCTCACTATTATGTTAGATCCACTATGGACTGGACTCTCTAACTATTATGTTAGATCCACTATGGACTGGACTCTCACTATTATGTTCGATCCACTATGGACTGGTCTCTCACACTATTATGTTAGATCCACTATGGACTCGACTCTCACACTATTATGTTAGATCCACTATGGACTGGACACTCACTATTACGTTAAATCCACTATGGACTGGACTCTCTCACTATTATGTTCGACTCTCACACTATTATGTTAGATCCACTATGGACTGGACTCTCACTATTATGTTAGATCCACTATGGACTGGACTCTCACACTATTATGTTAGATCCACTATGGACTGGACTCTCACTATTACGTTAAATCCACTATGGACTGGACTCTCTCACTATTATGTTCGATCCACTATGGACTGGACTCTCACTATTATGTTAGATCCACTATGGACTGGACTCTCTCACTATTATGTTAGATCCACTATGGACTGGACTCTCACTATTATGTTTGATCCACTATGGACTGGACTTTCTCACTATTATGTTCGATCCACTATGGACTCGACTTTCACACTATTATGTTAGATCCACTATGGATTAGACTCTCACTATTATGTTAGATCCACTATGGACTGGACTCTCACTATTACGTTAAATCCACTATGGACTGGACTCTCTCACTATTGTGTTCGATCCACTATGGACTGGACTCTCTCACTATTATGTTAGATCCACTATGGACTGGACTCTCACTATTATGTTAGATCCACTATGGACTGGACTCTCACTATTATGTTAGATCCACTATGGACTGGACTCTCACTATTATGTTAGATCCACTATGGACTGGACTCTCACTATTATGTTAGATCCACTATGGACTGGACTCTCACTATTACGTTAAATCCACTATGGACTGGACTCTCACTATTATGTTAGATCCACTATGGACTGGACTCTCACTATTATGTTAGATCCACTATGGACTGGACTCTCACTATTATGTTAGATCCACTATGGACTGGACTCTCACTATTATGTTAGATCCACTATGGACTGGACTTTCTCACTATTATGTTCGATCCACTATGGACTCGACTTTCACACTATTATGTTAGATCCACTATGGATTAGACTCTCACTATTATGTTAGATCCACTATGGACTGGACTCTCACTATTACGTTAAATCCACTATGGACTGGACTCTCTCACTATTGTGTTCGATCCACTATGGACTGGACTCTCTCACTATTATGTTAGATCCACTATGGACTGGACTCTCACTATTATGTTAGATCCACTATGGACTGGACTCTCACTATTATGTTAGATCCACTATGGACTGGACTCTCACTATTATGTTAGATCCACTATGGACTGGACTCTCACTATTATGTTAGATCCACTATGGACTGGACTCTCACTATTACGTTAAATCCACTATGGACTGGACTCTCACTATTATGTTAGATCCACTATGGACTGGACCCTCACTATTATGTTAGATCCACTATGGACTAGACTCTCACTATTACGTTAAATCCACTATGGACTGGACTCTCACTATTATGTTAGATCCACTATGGACTGGACTCTCACACTATTATGTTAGATCCACTATGGACTGGACTCTCACACTATTATGTTAGATCCACTATGGACTGGACTCTCACACTATTATGTTAGATCCACTATGGACTGGACTCTCACTATTATGTTAGATCCACTATGGACTGGACTCTCACTATTATGTTAGATCCACTATGGACTGGACTCTCACTATTACGTTAAATCCACTATGGACTGGCCTATCCCACTATTATGTTCGATCCACTATGGACTGGACTCTCACACTATTATGTTAGATCCACTATGGACTGGACTCTCACTATTATGTTAGATATACTATGGACTGGACTCTCACACTATTATGTTAGATCCACTATGGACTGGACTCTCACTATTACGTTAAATCCACTATGGACTGGACTCTCACTATTACGTTAAATCCACTATGGACTGGACTCTCACTATTATGTTAGATTCACTATGGACTGGACTCTCTCACTATTATGTTAGATCCACTATGGACTCGACTCTCACTATTATGTTAGATCCACTATGAACTGGACTAACACTATTATGTTAGATCCACTATGGACTGGACTCTCACTATTATGTTAGATCCACTATGGACTGGACTCTCACACTATTATGTTAGATCCACTATGGACTGGACTCTCACACTATTATGTTAGATCCACTATGGACTGGACTCTCACTATTATGTTAGATCCACTATGGACTATGGTCCGGAAAATACGGTAGGTACATAAACATTTACAAAATATTTTGTACCGTTACGTAGCTACGGCTTGTGGTATATATATATATGTAAAAATGTTTATTTCGTCTAAAATTTGGTGGGTGCGGCTTAAAAACCGGTGCGCTCTCCCGCCCGGAAAGTAGGGTAGTCTTTCCTGGTGCTCAGCATAAGTTAGCAAATCAAAACACTCGAGTGAACGCGTCCTTCCGAGTGGAATGATCCACTTATTCAAAAGAGCACACAGGGACGATTTGAAAATGATGGAAGTTGAAGAATGAACAATTTACAAACGGCATTTCATCGGCTCTTTCCGATAGAGTGAAATGTTCTCCTCAACAAAACATCAACACACAAAAAAAAAGAAGCAAAAGAAGCACGACTCTTATGAATTCATTAACCCGCTCATCATGTCTGGCCACAGAGAGGTAATTGTCCACAGAGAGGAGACCGTGTCACACTGAGTCTGACGGAAGATCTCCTTTCAATCCGCCGTTGTGTCTGTGACGAGGGGATGTGGCGGCATCAATCACAGAGGCGACATTAATATGCGAACCTGTCAGAGAAGATCGATAGTAACCGTCCGACTAGCTTAGAGACCTCGGAATGTGATAAGCATTTATGTGCCGCTAACGATGAGGAATAAACCAGGTCTGAGATGCTCCAGCCTGTGCATGTTTGAACCGCTCTGATCTCGTATTAAGAGGTGACGAACAAAACATGGTTTGTCTTTTCAAACGTGCGGGAAATAGATGTCATTTGGAATATTTCATATCAAACACATTGCCTCTTCTCAAGGGGACTTGAAGTCATTTTGTATCGAAGGCATTTGGAGAATTGACCATAATAATCACAGTCAGGAGCTGAAGGAATTGATTGAAAAACTGTTACAATTTTGTACGGAATATCAATCAATCAATCAATCAATGTTTACTTATATAGCCCTAAATCACGAGTGTCTCAAAAGGCTGCACAAGCCACAACGACCATAGTGGATCTAACATAATAGTGAGAGTCTAGTCCATGGTGGATCTAACATAATAGTGTGAGAGTCCAGTCCATAGTGGATCTAACATAATAGTGTGAGAGTCCAGTCCATAGTGGATCGAACATAATAGCGAGAGTCCAGTCCATAGTGGATCTAACATAATAGTGAGAGAGTCCAGTCCATAGTGGATCTAACATAATAGTGAGAGTCCAGTCCATAGTGGATCTAACATAATATTGAGAGTCCAGTCCATAGTGGATCTAACATAATAGTGAGAGTCCAGTCCATAGTGGATCTAACATAATAGTGAGAGTCCAGTCCATAGTGGATCTAACATAATAGTGAGAGTCCAGTCCATGGTGGATCTAACATAATAGTGTGAGTTTAGTCCATAGTGGATCTAACATAATAGTGTGAGAGTCCAGTCCATAGTGGATCTAACATAATAGTGAGAGTCAAGTCCATAGTGGATCTAACATAATAGTGAGAGTCCAGTCCATAGTGGATCTAACATAATAGTGTGAGAGTCGAGTCCATAGTGGATCGAACATAATAGTGAGAGAGTCCAATCCATAGTGGATCTAACATAATAGTGTGAGTCTAGTCCATAGTGGATCTAACATAATAGTGTGAGAGTCCAGTCCATAGTGGATCTAACATAATAGTGAGAGTCCAGTCCATAGTGGATCTAGCATAATAGTGTGAGAGTCCAGTCCATAGTGGATCTAACATAATAGTGAGAGTCCAGTCCATAGTGGATCTGACATAATAGTGAGAGTCCAGTCCATAGTGGATCTAACATAATAGTGAGAGTCTAGTCCATAGTGGATCTAACATAATAGTGGGAGTCCAGTCCATAGTGGATCTAACATAATAGTGTGAGAGTCCATTCCATAGTGGATCTAACATAATAGTGAGAGAGTCCAGTCCATAGTGAATCTAACATAATAGTGTGAGAGTCCAGTCCATAGTGGATCTAACATAATAGTGAGAGAGTCCAGTCCATAGTGGATCTAACATAGTAGTGAGAGAGTCCAGTCCTGAGTGGATTTAACATAATAGTGAGAGTCCAGTCCATAGTGGATCTAACATAATAGTGTGAGAGTCCAGTCCATAGTGAATCTAACATAATAGTGTGAGAGTCCAGTCCATAGTGGATCTAACATAATAGTGTGAGTCTAGTCCATAGTGGATTTAACATAATAGTGGGAGTCCAGTCCATAGTGGATCCAACATAATAGTGAGAGTCCAGTCCATAGTAGATCGAACATAATAGTGAGAGTCAAGTCCATAGTGGATCTAACTTAATAGTGAGAGAGTCCAGTCCATAGTGGATCTAACATAATAGTGAGAGTCCAGTCCATAGTGGATCTAACATAATAGTGTGGGAGTCCAATCCATAGTGGATCTAACATAATAGTGCGAGAGTCCAGTCCATAGTGGATCTAACATAATAGTGAGAGTCCAGTCCATAGTGGATCTAACATAATAGTGTGAGAGTCCAGTCCATAGTGGATCTAACATAATAGTGAGAGTCCAGTCCATAGTGGATCGAACATAATAGTGAGACAGTCCAGTCCATAGTGGATCTAACATAATAGTGAGAGTTCAGTCCATAGTGGATCTAACGTAATAGTGAGAGTCCAGTCCATAGTGGATCTAACATAGTAGTGAGAGTCCAGTCCATAGTGGATCTAACATAATAGTGTGAGAGTCCAGTCCATAGTGGATCTAACATAATAGTGAGAGAGTCCAGTCCATAGTGGATCTGACATAATAGTGAGAGTCCAGTCCATAGTGGATCTAACATAATAGTGTGAGTCTAGTCCATAGTGGATCTAACATAATAGTGTGAGAGTCCAGTCCATAGTGGATCTAACATAATAGTGTGAGAGTCCAGTCCATAGTGGATCTAACATAATAGTGAGAGTCCAGTCCATAGTGGATCTAACATAATAGTGAGAGTCCAGTCCATAGTGGATCTAACATAATAGTGAGAGTCCAGTCCATAGTGGATCTAACATAGTAGTGAGAGTCAAGTCCATAGTGGATCTAACATAATAGTGAGAGTCCAGTCCATAGTGGATCTAACATAATAGTGTGAGTCTAGTCCATAGTGGATTTAACATAATAGTGGGAGTCCAGTCCATAGTGGATCCAACATAATAGTGAGAGTCCAGTCCATAGTAGATCGAACATAATAGTGAGAGTCAAGTCCATAGTGGATCTAACTTAATAGTGAGAGAGTCCAGTCCATAGTGGATCTAACATAATAGTGAGAGTCCAGTCCATAGTGGATCTAACATAATAGTGTGAGAGTCCAATCCATAGTGGATCTAACATAATACTGCGAGAGTCCAGTCCATAGTGGATCTAACATAATAGTGAGAGTCCAGTCCATAGTGGATCTAACATAATAGTGTGAGAGTCCAGTCCATAGTGGATCTAACATAATAGTGAGAGTCCAGTCCATAGTGGATCGAACATAATAGTGAGAGAGTCCAGTCCATAGTGGATCTAAGGTAATAGTGAGAGTCCAGTCCATAGTGGATCTAACATAATAGTGTGAGAGTCCAGTCCATAGTGGATCTAACATAATAGTGAGAGTCCAGTCCATAGTGGATCTAACATAATAGTGTGAGAGTCCAGTCCATAGTGGATCGAACATAATAGTGAGAGAGTCCAGTCCATAGTGGATCGAACATAATAGTGAGAGAGTCCAGTCCATAGTGGATCTAACATAATAATGAGAGTCCAGTCCATAGTTGTTCTAACATAATAGTGAGAGTCTAGTCCATAGTGGATCTAAAATAATAGTGTGAGAGTCCAGTCCATAATGGATCTAACATATCAGTGAGAGTCCAGTCCATAGTGGATCGAACATAATAGTGAGAGAGTCCAGTCCATAGTGGATCTAACCACCCGTCCATTTTCCTGTGACAAACATGGCGGAGAGAACAGGAAGCTATAGCGACATTAGCTCGGATTCAGACTCGGATTTCAGCGGCTTAAGCGATTCAACAGATTACGCATGTATTGAAACGGATGGTTGTAGTGTGGAGGCAGGTAGCGAGAACGAAATTGAAGAAGAAACTGAAGCTATTGAGCCATATCGGTTTGAACCGTATGCAAGCGAAACCGACGAAAACGACACGACAGCCAGCGACACGGGAGAAAGCGAGGACGAATTCGGCGATCGCCTTCTAACCAACGATTGGTATGTGTTTGTTTGGCATTAAAGGAAACTAACAACTATGAACTAGGTTTACAGCATATGAAATACATTTGGCAACAACATGCACTTTGAGAGTGCAGACAGCCCAATTTTCATCAATTAATATATTCTGTAGACATACCCTCATCCGCTCTCTTTTCCTGAAAGCTGATCTGTCCAGTTTTGGAGTTGATGTCAGCAGGCCAGGGAAGCTAGGGTCGATAGGGGGTTTTGGTCGCTCGTCTGCGGGAACAAACTGCCGCCATTGCTTGCCGTGCTACCGAGGACCTTTGTCCCTGAATTGCTCACACACTCCGGCAGATTCAATGGGGGTCTGGCGGCAGATTTCTTTGACTTTATCGTTGGAAATGCATCTGCTTTGAGTGTCGCAGGATATCCACACATTCTTGCCATCTCTGTCGTAGCATAGCTTTCGTCGGTAAAGTGTGCGGAACAAACGTCCGATTTCTTGCCACTTTCGCATCTTTGGGCCACTGGTGCAACTTGAATCCGTCCCTGTTCGTGTTGTTACACCCTCCGACAACACACCGACGAGGCATGATGTCTCCAAGGTACGGAAAACAGTCGAAAAAAACGGAAAATAACAGCTGATTTGACTCGGTGTTTGAGAAAATGGCGGATTGCTTCCTGATGTGATGCCACGTTGTGACGTCATCGCTCCGAGAGCGAATAATAGAAAGGTGTTTAATTCGCCAAAATTCACCCATTTAGAGTTCGGAAATCGGTTAAAAAAAATATATGGTCTTTTTTCTGCAACATCAAGGTATATATTGACGCTTACATAGGTCTGGTGATAATGTTCCCCTTTAAAGCTTCTCTGAAAGGTCTGCAGTCTACCTTGTCTTTATGCACATGTGTTATGTGAGCAAGTTTTAATGTTGTAAATTTGATGTTTTATGTGTTGTTTACTTGTTTACTGTTTTTAATGTAACCTTGCTGCTGCCCTCTTGGCCAGATCTCCCTTGGAAAAAGAGATCAAAGATCTCAATGGGATTTTACCTAGTTAAATAAAGGCTAAATTATACTCCTACCTGTGGGGGCTCCTACCAGATGTCACTAATGTGTTTATAATCACTCCTGAAATCCAAGCCTGCATTCATTTAGGATTCAAATTGTCCTGGGGGGGCAAGTGCTAACCACTCTCTGGACGAGCTTTGATGGACATCTACAGGATTCTGTGACCAAATACAAATACAGAGCGAATATTAGAAAGGCGTTTAATTCGCCAAAATTCACCCATTTAGAGTTCGGAAATCGGTTAAAAAAATATATGGTCTTTTTTCTGCAACATCAAGGTATATATTGACGCTGGTGATAATGTTCCCCTTTAATGAGCAGCCTGTATTAACATTTTTGATCAAGTGTCCAAAGGAAAAGAAAGCACCAGAGCGCTAAGGACATGCATATATCTTGCTAACGTAAACATAAAGTGTGAGGGTGTGAGTTATGGAGAGTGACAGCTGGAGTCGGCGTGCGACATAAAAGAGTTATCAAATCAGTCACAGTTGAGTTCACATACTTTCTCCACAGAGAGGCGGTCTGACGCGTGTCATTTGGTGTCCACAGCCTTATTCACTGACTTCACACTGACTTTGCCTTAATTGCATTTCTGGTTAAAACACATTTGCATAATGCCGAGAGGAACAAATGATCACCGACTCGAACTGCCATGCGGCATTTTCATCCCATTCCCCCCCCGAAAATGTCCAGATGATTAAAATTGAGCATTAAAAATTCATTTGCAATTTGTCTTAACAACGAAACCAAAGGAATACTGATAGGAGGCGAGGTGTTATTTTAGTGATAGTTCATAGAGTTTATCCATGCATATTTAATGTGGTCATCCAAAAATCTTAGCTTCAACTTAAAAACTGCATTTTGTATGATGATGATTTTTATGTGTGTGTTTGTTTGTGTATAGACGAGGGGTGGCCACAGTGTGGCTGGAGAAAATAAGTGAATTAATACAAAACCCAAAGCCAGTGAAGTTGGCACGTTGTGTAAATGGTAAATAAAAACAGAATACAACGATGCTGCCTGCAGGAGCAAAAGTCACCGCCTCTGTCCATGGTGCTGAGGACAGAGCACCATGGCAGTGCTGACACAGCTGGCAGGTGATTAGATTTCACAAGTGGTACGTGTTAATCTAATCATCTGTTGTCTTTAACAGTAAGCAGAAGAAGAGAGAGGATACGGACGTGGCTGGAAAGTCGCGTCCTGTTGGAGAGAGAACTTTGATTAAAACAATTGATTATTCAAACCTTGTTAAAACCTGCACGCTTGGCTCCTGTGCCGTGTCTGACAGTGGGACCGCCAGGAAGCGACTTCCCCAGTAGTATGTGCAGTTTTTCATGCTGATATAATATCGGATTAGGAGCAAAAGGAGCAAAAGTCACCGCCTCTGTCCATGGTGCTGAGGACAGAGCACCATGGCAGTGCTGACGGCGAGACACAGCTGGCAGGTGATTAGATTTAACAAGTGGTACGTGTTAATCTAATCATCTGTTGTCTTTAACAGTAAGCGGCCGGGAGCAGAACAAGAGAGAGGATACGGTCAATACTTAAGTGCCGATATTGGCATCATACTGTAACTGAAGTGAAAAAGTTGTATTAGGACACCCTTAATGAAGAGTGCCTACATTTTATAGTAGGTTGTTTTGTGACAGAGATAGACAGAATATCAACAACAGATCAGGAAAAAAATAAATAAATAAATAAATAAAAGTTATAATTTGTATTTAAATGGGTGAAATAAATATTTGATTCTCAAGCAAAACATGACTTAGTACTTGGAGAAACAGAATCAGCAGGGTATGAAATCATCAATTAATCAATCAATCAATGTTTATTTATATAGACCTAAATCACAAGTGTCTCAAAGGGCTGCACAAGCCACAACGACATCCGCGGTTCAGCGCCCACATAAGGGCAAGGAAAAACTCAGAATCCAAGTGGGACGTCGATGAGAATGACTATGAGAAACCTTGGAGAGAACTGCAGATGTGGGTAACCCCCCCCCCCCCCCCCTCTCTAGGAGAGACCGGATGCAATGGACGTCGAATGGGTCTAGCATAATATTGTGAAAGTCCAGTCCATAGTGGATCTAACATAATATTGTGAAAGTCCAGTCCATAGTGGATCTAACATAATAGTGAGAGTCCAGTCCATGGTGGCTCTAACATAATAGTGAGAGTCCAGTCCAGAGTGGATCTAACATAATAGTGAGAGTCTAGTCCAAGGTGGATCTAACATAATAGTGTGAGAGTCCAGTCCATAGTAGATATAACATAATAGTGAGAGTCCAGTCCATAGTGGATCTAACATAATAGTGAGAGTCCAGTCCATAGTGGATCTAACATAATAGTGAGAGTCCAGTCCATAGTGGATCCAACATAATAGTGAGAGTCCAGTCCATAGTGGATCTAACATAATAGTGAGAGTCCAGTCCATGGTGGATCTAACATAATAGTGTGAGAGTCCAGTCCATAGTGGATCTAACATAATAGTGAGAGTCCAGTCCATGGTGGATCTAATATAATAGTGTGAGTCCAGTCCATAGTGGATCTAACATAATAGTGAGAGTCCAGTCCATAGTAGATCTAACATGATAGTGAGAGTCCAGTACATAGTGGATCTAACATAATAGTGTGAGAGTCCAGTCCATAGTGGATCTAACATAATAGAGAGAGTCCAGTCCATGGTGGATCTAACATAATAGTGTGAGAGTCCAGTCCATAGTGGATCTAACATAATAGTGAGAGTCCTGTCCATAGTGCATCTAACATAATAGTGTGAGAGTCCAGTCCATAGTGGATCTAACATAATAGTGAGAGTCCAGTCCATAGTGGATCTAACATAATAGTGAGAGTCCAGTCCATGGTGTAGTGTGAGTCCAGTCCATAGTGGATCTAACATAACAGTGAGAGTCCAGTCCATAGTGGATCTAACATATAAGTGTGAAAGTCCAGTCCATAGTAGACCTAACATAATAGTGTGAGTCCAGTGCAGAGTGGATCTAACATAATAGTGTGAGATTCCAGTCCATAGTGGATCTAACATAATAGTGAGAGTCCAGTCCATAGTGGATCTAACATAATAGTGAGCGTCCAGTCCATGGTGGATCTAACATAATAGTGTGAGTCCAGTCCATAGTGGATCTAACATAATAGTGTGAGAGTCCAGTCCATAGTGGATCTAACATAATATTGTGAGAGTTCAGTCCATAGTGGATCTAACATAACAGTGAGAGTCCAGTCCATAGTGGATCTAACATAATAGTGAGAGTCCAGTCCATAGTGGATCTAACATAAAAGTGTGAGTCCAGTCCATAGTGGATCCAACATAAGAGTGAAAGTCCAGTACATAGTGGATCTAACATAATAGTGAGAGTCCAGTCCATGGTGGATCTAACATAATAGTTTGAGTCCACACCATAGTGGATCTAACATAATAGTGAGAGTCCAGTCCATAGTGGATCTAACATAATAGTGAGAGTCCAGTCCATAGTGGATCTAACATATTAGTGAGAGTCCAGTCCATAGTGGATCTAACATAATAGTGAGAGTCCAGTCCACAGTGGATCTAACACAATAGTGAGAGTCCAGTCCATAGTGGATCTAACATAATAGAGAGAGTCCAGTCCATAGTGGATCTAACATAATAGTGAGAGTCCAGTCCATATTGGAACTAACATAATAGTGTGAGAGTCCAGTCCATAGTGGATCTAACATAATAGTGAGAGTCCAGTCCATAGTGGATCTAACATAATAGTGTGAGTCCAGTCCATAGTGGATCTAACATAATAGTGTGAGAGTCCAGTCCATAGTGGATCTAACATAATATTGTGAGAGTTCAGTCCATAGTGGATCTAACATAACAGTGAGAGTCCAGTCCATAGTGGATCTAACATAATAGTGAGAGTCCAGTCCATAGTGGATCTAACATAAAAGTGTGAGTCCAGTCCATAGTGGATCCAACATAAGAGTGAAAGTCCAGTACATAGTGGATCTAACATAATAGTGAGAGTCCAGTCCATGGTGGATCTAACATAATAGTTTGAGTCCACACCATAGTGGATCTAACATAATAGTGAGAGTCCAGTCCATAGTGGATCTAACATAATAGTGAGAGTCCAGTCCATAGTGGATCTAACATATTAGTGAGAGTCCAGTCCATAGTGGATCTAACATAATAGTGAGAGTCCAGTCCACAGTGGATCTAACACAATAGTGAGAGTCCAGTCCATAGTGGATCTAACATAATAGAGAGAGTCCAGTCCATAGTGGATCTAACATAATAGTGAGAGTCCAGTCCATAGTGGAACTAACATAATAGTGTGAGAGTCCAGTCCATAGTGGATCTAACATAATAGTGAGAGTCCAGTCCATAGTGGATCTAACATAATAGTGTGAGTCCAGTCCATAGTGGATCTAACATAATAGTGTGAGAGTCCAGTCCATAGTGGATCTAACATAATATTGTGAGAGTTCAGTCCATAGTGGATCTAACATAACAGTGAGAGTCCAGTCCATAGTGGATCTAACATAATAGTGAGAGTCCAGTCCATAGTGGATCTAACATAAAAGTGTGAGTCCAGTCCATAGTGGATCCAACATAAGAGTGAAAGTCCAGTACATAGTGGATCTAACATAATAGTGAGAGTCCAGTCCATAGTGGTGCCAGCAGGAGACCATCCCGAGCGGAGCACATAATATATGTACATACATTAAATGCGTGTTGATAGTGGTTAAAATACTCGGGGCTTTGCTACACTTTGAGGGTCTTGGCTCCCATTATTGCAAAATCCTGTCTGGAAGTGATATAATGAGTGATGTGTTCAAGTACCCTGAGGTCTCCATGGCGATTACGACGCCAGCGGTGGAAAAGTGCATGGCGTTGCTGAATGGGAGCGTAGCCAGAAAGCGCTGAATGGCTTAAGGGACCCGAGTCGCCATCTCAGCCATGTCAAAAGTGTCTCGTGAATTAAAATATCCTCGAGGGTGTTATGACTAAAACTCCCGTTAGTCTGGTAAGAGTATTATTAAAGCTACAATTTGTTCTTCTCACATTGCCTCCCATTTACTGAATTGCAATGACTACCATGTCATGTTTCGAAATTTAATATCCCGCATTTGCATTTCCAAATTGATTTGAGGCGGTCCTGCTCACAGAAGGTCAATCGTGCCGTTCCTGAGCTCATTTAAACACTTAAAGCGCTGCACGTTTGACTGGTGTGAGCACACATACTCATGCACTCAAGGCCCTGCATAGACACCCAGCAGGATTCACTGCACACAAGTATCGGAAATTATCGGTATCGGTTCGGAAATTATCGGTATCGGTTTCAAAAAGTAAAATGTATGACTTTTTAAAACGCCGCTGTGTACACGGACGTAGGGAGAAGAACAGAGCGCCAATAAACCTTGAAGGCACTGCCTTTGCGTGCCGGCCCAGTCACATAATATCTACGGCTTTTCTCACACACAAGTGAATGCATTTATACTTGGTCAACAGCCATACAGGTCACACTGAGGGTGGCCGTATAAACAACTTTAACACTGTTACAAATATGCGCCACACTGTGAACCCACACCAAAGAAGAATGACGAACACATTTCGGGAGAACATCCGCACCGTAACACAACATAAACACAACAGAACAAATACCCAGAAACCCTTGCAGCACTAACTCTCCCGGGACGCTACAATATACACCCCCCCGCTACCCCCTAACCCCCCCATCTCAACCCCGCCCACCTCAACCTCGGTAGATCCATTCAAAAAGTGAAATTCCTATAGTATTATCATATAATGTAAGAATGTATTACTTGTTTTTTTTGTTATATTTTGCTTTATTAGTAAGAAAAACAAATCAAATCATTATCTTGCAAAATGGTATGTTTGAAAAAAAGAGATATGTTTTTAAAGTGTTGGTAACACTTTAGTATGGGGAACATATATCTAAGAAATACTTGACTTTCAGTTAATTCTAGCTATATATATACATGTATATGTAAATAAAATAAATACTTGAATTTCAGTGTTCATTTATTTACACATATACACACACATAACACTCATCTACTCATTGTTGAGTTAAGGGTCGAATTGTCCATCCTTGTTCTATTCTCTGTCACTATTTTTCTAACCATGCTGAACACCCTCTCTGATGATGCATTGCTGTGTGGCACGCACAAAAGTGCTTTCATCAAATGCATTAGAGTCTGGAATCTTCCATCTCTCCCTAGCATGGCCCAAAACCAGTCTTTCAGTTAATTCTAGCTATATATATATTTATACATATATATATATATATATATTTTTTTTTTTTATTATATATATTTGTATACATAAATAAAATAAATACTTGAATTTCAGTGTTCATTTATTTACATATATCCACACACATAACACTCATCTACTCATTGTTGAGTTAAGGGTTGAATTGTCCATCCTTGTTCTATTCTCTGTCACTATTTTTCTAACCATGCTGAACACAAAAGTGCTTTCATCAAATGCATTAGAGACTGGAATCTTCCATCTCTCCCTAGCATGGCCCAAAACCGGTCAATCTTTGCTTCCTGAGGAAGATCTTCAGTGCCAAGCACTTGGTAGTCCACAACTTCTTCCCGGAGGCTATCCAGGTCCAATCGCAGCTGCGGCTTGGAACTTACAAGCTGTTATGAGAGTAGCGTTATGTGTGTGTGTGGCCCTTTAATAGGTGAGCATGTGAGGTGAGTGACGTCAGAGAAGAGAGGGAGCGGTAGCGTGAGTGCGGGCGGGGACTAGTTTGTTTTGTGTTGGATTGGCTGTGTGCAAGCAATCAATAAAGCAAGATTTGCAACTAATCGCCGGACTCAGGCAGGAAAGGTGCAACAAAGTTTATTTCTTCATCTTACTCGTCGTCGGAGTCGCCATGGATGTATCTTCCTCGTTCTTCTGCTTCGTCTCCTTGTTGTGTGCGCAGTTGTGCACTGCACTCTCTAAAAGCCCTATATGTTATTGATGTTATAGATGGCAGTATTGTCCTGTTTAAGAGTGTCACAACATTGCTGTCAAACTGCTTTAGGGTTTGTGTGTTGTTACCGCGCTGGGAGGACGTTAATGAAACTGCCTAACAATAAACCCACATAAGAAACCAAGAACTCGCCCTCCATCATTCTACAGTTATAATGTGATTGGGCAGGCACGCTGTTTATATTGTGGGAAAGCGGACTCAGGTCCGCATGGAGCTGGAGGGGGCGTGGCCTCCAGCTCCGCCTGAATTTCGGGAGGTTTTCGGGAGAAAATTTGTCCCGGGAGGTTTTCGGGAGAGGCGCTGAATTTCGGGAGTCTCGGGTTGGCAAGTATGATGGTATTTTGAGAGGTAATCATTGAAGTGGGACATCACTGAAGGCCTAGGTGGGAAACTCACGGCCCGCCACTGCCTTAAAGTGTGTGAACGCTGCATTTATTGTGCAAGTACACAGTTTACCTCTAAATCTACTGGCCACTCGAACAACCATAAAAAATAAAAAAATACAAATATGTAAATACAAAAAAAAAAAATAAAAAAGAAAGAATTAATCGTCGCAAGCTGTCTTCCATCTGTTAGTAATCAGAAACCCACTGGTTCTTTTCTCCCACGCAGAGCGAGTGTGATCTCAGCGCAGTATTGACTCACGCCGCGTCTCACAAGTTGTTACCATCTGCGACACGGAATACATGGCTTCACCTCCGCGTGGCACGACGATGCGGACCGACCGGCACACCACGAACAAACATACCATTTGACATGTTTGGATACAGTAAGTAGCTATAGATAGCCAACGTGAAGCAGATTAACAGTTCAAAGTTAAAGTACCAATGATAGTCACACACACACTAGAAGTGGTGAGATTATCCTCTGCATTTGGCCCCCTGGGAGGTGAGGGGAGCAGTGAGCAGCAGCGGTGGCCACGCCCAAGAATCCTTTTTGGTGATTTAACCCCCAATTCCAACCCTTGATGCTGAGTGCCAAGCAGGAAGTTAATAAGTCCCATTTTTATAGTCTTCGGTATGACTCGGCCGGGGTTTGAACTTACGACCTACCCATCCCAGGGCGGACACGCTAACCACTAGGCCAGGGGTCGGCAACCCGCGGCTCTAGAGCCGCATCGGCTCTTGAGCGCCGCCCGAGTGGCTGTCTGGAGCTTTTTTTTTAAATGTATGAAAAATGGCAAAATATGAGGGGAAAAAATGTTTTTGTTTGTTTTAATATGGTTTCTGTAGTAGGACAAACATGACACCAGCCTCCCTAATTGTTACAAAGCACACTGTTTATATTAAACATGCTTCACTGATTCGAGTATTTGGCGAGCGCCGTTTTGTCCTACTAATTTTGGCGGTCCTTGAACTCACCTGTAAGTTTGTTTACATGTATAACTTTCTCCGACTTTCTAGGACATGTTTTATGCCACTTCTTTTTCTGTCTCATTTTGTCCACCAAACTTTCAACGTTGGGCCTGAAAGGTGAGTTTTGTTGATGTTATTGACTTGTGTGGAGTGCTAATCAGACATATTTGGTCACTGCATGACTGCAAGCTAATCGATGCTAACATGCTATTTAGGCTAGCTATATGTACATATTGCATCATTATGCCTCATTTGTAGCTATATTTGAGCTCATTTAGTTTCCTTTAAGTCCTCTTAATTCAATTTATATCTCATGACACACTATCTGTATGTAATATGGCTTTTAATTTCTTGCGGCTCCAGACAGATTTGTTTTTGTATTTTTGGTCCAATATGGCTCTTTCAACATTTTGGGTTGCCGACCCCTGGACTAGGCCACTGAGCAGGTTTGATCGGGACTAGTGATTAATAAAAGATTGCTGCTCCTATAATTTTTTTTTTTTTAACATTTTGAGGAGGATGCGAAAGGCTTCATGACAAAAACAACCTATTTTAGACAACCTCAATTTTTTTTTTTTCATCAAAAATAGATGAAACCCCCCCCCCAAAAAGAGAATCACCATAGCATGACTCAACTCAAAAGGATTCCAGATTTCTACTGAGATTAAACTGGGTTCTTCCATAAGTGCACCGTGTCAGGACTTGGACTATGGCGTGGTTTGTTCTCCCGTGGTGCAAATGAACATTTGGACCAGACATGGCGTGAAGGTGAAGACATATTTAATTTTAACACTCAAAAAAAAAAGAAACAAACAAAAAGGCGCTCACAGTGGAGGTACAAAACTTGGCTATAAACGCAAAACTTGCACAAAGGCAGAAACTATGAACAATGAAACAAAAACACTAACTGTGACATTAATAAACAAAAACTTACTTGGACATGGCATTAAGAGGTTAACAGAGTGTGACAGGGGTATGAATCCGGATGTTGCCAGAAAGACAAACTGAAACCAATGAACTTAAATACTACAGACATGATTAGTGAAAACAGGTGCGTGACTCAAAACGTGAAACAGGTAGGTGACGTGACAGGTGAAAACTAATGGGTTGCTATGGTGACAAACAAGAGTGCACAATGAGTCCAAACGTGGAACAGGTGAAACTAATGGGTAACTATGGAAACAAGACAAGGGAGTGAAAAGCCAGCAACTAAAGAGTCCAATAACTAAACAAAACAAAACATGACTAAAACAAAACATGATTACACAGACATGACACACCGGTCCTGATGTGAACCGGAGTAACAGGACTAGAGATGTCCGATAATGGCTTTTTTGCCTATATCCGATATTGCGATATTGTCCATCTCTTAATTACCGATTCCGATATCAACCGATACCGATATATACAGTCGTGGAATGAACACATTATTATGCCTCATTTTGTTGTGATGCCCCGCTGGATGTAACAAGGTTTTACAAAATAAATCAACTCAAGTTATGGGAAAAAATGCCATATTTATTATTGAAGTCACAAAGTGCATTATTTTTTTTTAACATGCCTCAAAACAGCAGCTTGGAATTTGGGACATGCTCTCCCTGAGAGAGCATGAGGAGGTTGAGGTGGGCAGGGTATTGAGGTATGGGTAGTGGGGGGTGTATATTGTAGCGTCCCGGAAGAGTTAGTGTTGCAAGGGGTTCTGGGTATTTGTTCTGTTGTGTTTATGTTGTGTTACGGTGCGGATGTTCTCCCGAAATGTGTTTGTCATTCTTGTTTGGTGTGTGTTCACAGTGTGGCGCATATTTGTAACAGTGTTAAAGTTGATTATATGGCCACCCTCAGATATTATCGGACATCTCTAAACAGGACCAAAAAAAAAATAAGATGCCTCATTTGGGTGATGAATGACTCCGCCACCTGAAACAACCTGAAGGTGATATTAAGAGAGTTACGTCTTGCAAGTCGGCACACAGAGTCTGACGATCTTAATTAAAAACTTCATGGCCGACCATACAATAGTGCTAGCGCCTCAGCGGTAGCTACGACCAGGCAGTGTTGTAACGATACCAATATTTTGGTACCGGTACCTTTACCAAAATTATTTTGATACTTTACGTACTTTTTCATGGTTCCCTTTATTTAGAAAAGTATCGAAAAGTACCGAAAAGTATCGAAATAATTTTGGTGCCGGTACCAACATTTTGGTATCGAGACTGTGGAAAAATGGTAGTTTGAATGTCCAGGATGAATTGAACGTGTTGAAGGTGGAATGGTTTGAATCGGTTGGAAAATGTGGGAATTGTGTAATTTTGAAAAATGTCCCATTGAATTGGTTTCAATGGGAATTTCAGAAAAAAATTGGGAATTTCGGGAAAAGCGGGATTTTTTTTTGGAAAACGGTAGAAAACTTGAATGGTTGGTGTTGACATTTTTCAAATCGGTCGAGAAATGTTGAAGAAGTAGCATGTTGAATTGAAAAATGGTATTGCGGAATTCCTGGAATTTCGGAAAAGCGGGAATTTTTCTAGTTCAAAAAACAACTTAGTTTTGTTTTTTTTAATTAAGAGGAATGTTTTGACGGTAGAACGGTTGGAATGCGTTGAAAAATGTGGAAGGAGTAGTCGCCGGAAAACAGGGTGGAAATAGGGCTTTGGAAAACCAGGAATTCTGGGAAATCTCCTCACATCTGCACATTGTTTACAATCGTGGCCACCAGCAGCGAGAGCGATTCGGACCGAGAAAGCGACGATTTCCCCATTAATTTGAGCGAGGATGAAAGATTTGTGGATGAGGAAAGTGAGAGTGAAGGAGTAGAGGGAAGATAGGGAAGATGCTGTGAGAGGCGGGTGGGACCTGATATTCAGCTGGGAATGACTAAAACAGTAAATAAACACAAGACATATATATACTCTATTAGCCACAACACAACCAGGCTTATATTTAAAATGCCACAAATTAATCCCGCATAACAAACACCTCCCCCCTCCCGTCCATATAACCCGCCAATACAACTCAAACACCTGCACAACACCTCCCCAAAGTTCATACAGCACATATATTTCCTCAAAGTCCCCAAAGTTACGTACGTGACATGCACATAGCGGCACGCACGTACGGGCAAGCGATCAAATGTTTGGAAGCCGCAGCTGCATGCGTACTCACGGTACCGCGTCTGCGCATCCAACTCAAAGTCCTCCTGGTAAGAGTCTCTGTTGTCCCAGTTCTCCACAGGCCAATGGTAAAGCTTGACTGTCATATTCCAGGAATGTAAACAATAAAACACCGGCTGTGTTATCCGGCACAACAGTCAGGGGGTGCATTCTACGGCGGGGGTGCGTTATCCGGCACAACACCTGCCGCAATACACCGCTTCCCACCTACAGCTTTCTTCTTTGCTGTCTCCATTGTTCATTGAACAAATTGCAAAAGATTCACCAACACAGATGTCCAGAATACTGTGGAATTTTGCGATGAAAACAGACGACTTAATAGCTCTTTGCTAAACTTGTGCCACCTGTTTTTGAGTCTTCCTTTTTGTTTTACTTTTCAACTTTTGTAAGTATCTGTAGCCTAGTCTTGGGAAAGGTTAGACAGAGGCCTCTATACACTACACACGTAGGATTTGTTTGTGTATAGAGACACCAGGCTTAGTGGTGGCTGTCACCCTTGTATGTTTTGGACCCCCTCTTTGGCTAGAGTAGGTAGGTAGGTTTTTGGTTTATGCTAATTAAATAGCTTTAGTTAGTAAGCTTACCTTTCTTTTTCAGAGGTGTCTTTTGGTATGTTTTGTTCATTTCTTTGACAGCACCTGTATTCCCAAGCTAGGCTAGTGTTGTGTCTTGTTGTAACCCCCGCCCCTTGGTTACTTTTCAATAACACTAGTTTTTGGTTTTCAATTCTTGGCTTCTGTGTCTTTAATTTACAACTCAACTGGTTTATACACTTTTATGTTGCGTTCTCCTACGATCCCTAGACTCTGAGCCATCTGGGAACGTAAGAGTGACATGCACATAGCGGCACGCACGTACGGGCAAGCGATCAAATGTTTGGAAGCCGCAGCTGCATGCGTACTCACGGTACCGTGTCTGCGCATCCAACTCAAAGTCCTCCTGGTAAGAGTCTCTGTTGTCCCAGTTCTCCACAGGCCAATGGCAAAGCTTGACTGTCATCTTCCGGGAATGTAAACAATGAAACACCGGCTGTGTTATCCGGCACAACAGTCAAGGGGTGCATTCTACAGCGGGGGGTGCGTTATCCGGCACAACACCTGCCGCAATACACCGCTTCCCACCTACAGCTTTCTTCTTTGCTGTCTCCATTGTTCATTGAACAAATTGCAAAAGATTCACCAACACAGATGTCCAGAATACTGTGGAATTTTGCGATGAAAAGAGACGACTTAATAGCTCTTTGCTAAACTTGTGCCACCTGTTTTTGAGTCTTCCTTTTTGTTTTACTTTTCAACTTTTGTAAGTATCTGTAGCCTAGTCTTGGGAAAGGTTAGACAGAGGCCTCTATACACTACACACGTAGGATTTGTTTGTGTATAGAGACACCAGGCTTAGTGGTGGCGGTCACCCTTGTATGTTTTGGACCCTCTCTTTGGCTAGAGTAAGTAGGTAGGTTTTTGGTTTATGCTAATTAAATAGCTTTAGTTAGTAAGCATACCTTTCTTTTTCAGAGGTGTCTTTTGGTATGTTTTGTTCATTTCTTTGACAGCACCTGTATTCCCAAGCTAGGCTAGTGTTGTGTCTTGTTGTAACCCCCGCTCCTTGGTTACTTTTCAATAACACTAGTTTTTGGTTTTCAATTCTTGGCTTCTGTGTCTTTAATTTACAACTCAACTGGTTTATACACTTTTATGTTGCGTTCTCCTACGATCCCTAGACTCTGAGCCATCTGGGAACGTAAGAGTGACATGCACATAGCGGCACGCACGTACGGGCAAGCGATCAAATGTTTGGAAGCCGCAGCTGCATGCGTACTCACGGTACCGCGTCTGCGTATCCAACTCAAAGTCCTCCTGGTAAGAGTCTCTGTTGTCCCAGTTCTCCAAAGGCCAATGGTAAAGCTTGACTGTCATCTTCCGGGAATGTAAACAATGAAACACCGGCTGTGTTATCCGGCACAACAGTCAGGGGGTGCATTCTACGGCGGGGGTGCGTTATCCGGCACAACACTGGCCGCAATACACCGCTTCCCACCTACAGCTTTCTTCTTTGCTGTCTCCATTGTTCATTGAACAAATTGCAAAAGATTCACCAACACAGATGTCCAGAATACTGTGGAATTTTGCGATGAAAACAGACGACTTAATAGCTCTTTGCTAAACTTGTGCCACCTGTTTTTGAGTCTTCCTTTTTGTTTTACTTTTCAACTTTTGTAAGTATCTGTAGCCTAGTCTTGGGAAAGGTTAGACAGAGGCCTCTATACACTACACACGTAGGATTTGTTTGTGTATAGAGACACCAGGCTTAGTGGTGGCTGTCACCCTTGCATGTTTTGGACCCCCTCTTTGGCTAGAGTAGGTAGGTAGGTTTTTGGTTTATGCTAATTAAATAGCTTTAGTTAGTAAGCTTACCTTTCTTTTTCAGAGGTGTCTTTTGGTATGTTTTGTTCATTTCTTTGACAGCACCTGTATTCCCAAGCTAGGCTAGTGTTGTGTCTTGTTGTAACCCCCGCCCCTTGGTTACTTTTCAATAACACCAGTTTTTGGTTTTCAATTCTTGGCTTCTGTGTCTTTAATTTACAACTCAACTGGTTTATACACTGTTATGTTGCGTTCTCCTACGATCCCTAGACTCTGAGCCATCTGGGAACGTAAGAGTGACTTGCACATAGCGGCACGCACGTACGGGCAAGCGATCAAATGTTTGGAAGCCGCAGCTGCATGCGTACTCACGGTACCGCGTCTGCGTATCCAACTCAAAGTCCTCCTGGTAAGAGTTTCTGTTGTCCCAGTTCTCCACAGGCCAATGGTAAAGCTTGACTGTCATCTTCCGGGAATGTAAACAATGAAACACCGGCTGTGTTATCCGGCACACCAGTCAAGGGGTGCATTCTACGGCAGGGGTGCGTTATCCGGCACAACACCTGCCGCAATACACCGCTTCCAACCTACCGCTTTCTTCTTTGCTGTCTCCAATGTTAAGATTTCATCATTGATATATAAACTATCAGACTACGTGGTCGGTAGTAGTGGGTTTTAGTAGGCCTTTAAATTCATCATAGGTCCCCTTCAGTTAAAAAAAAAACATGTTGAGACGAGGTTAACAACCCACAGGAAAGTTGTTGTCCTCTTGTCCAAAAGTGCCTGCTTTCATTTCTCTCCTTTTAACACGGAGGTGCGAGAGCTGACCAGCCAATCACAAGCCAATTCCTCTCCCTGACAGCCTCCGCCACTGTTCCAACAAAGTCACTCAGCTGAAAAGGGGGATGCTGACAAGGAGCTACAACCGCTGACGTGAGAGGACAGACCACTAAGACCAAGGTTGCACAGGTCAGTGGCGGCAACAATCTCTTTACATCAGAAACTTTAGAGGACTGGTCTAAATGGACGGCGGCGGACACAAAAGGTAGAAAATGTGAAAAATAAAAATAAAAAATGCACTACCTGGATGGTGCAAATAAAATGACAGGATCCTGGGGAGAGCTGGAGTGTTTTCTCTGACAGGCACATCAAGGCCATCCTTTCTGAAGCTGTTTTATTCGCACAAGTGAGCTGACATGACAGAGAGCTGTTTTTAGAAAATAACTTTATGGCATCCAGTGACGTGGTACTGGAGAGGAATCCTTCAAATGTATATATATTTATTTTTTACACTTGATTTTGCATTACATTTGTACATTTGTTTCAGCCCCGAGAAAAGCGCAATTACAGTGGAATGCAGTAATAGATCTTATATAATTAATGCGTTTGTTACGTCTCGTCTCGATCACTGTATCGTATTATTTTTGGGTCTACCTATGTCAATACTTGCCAACTTTGAAACCTCCGATTTCGGGGGCGTGGTCGGGGGCGTGGTTAAGAGGGGAGGAGTATATTTACAGTGAATTCTAGCTATATATATATATAAATAAGAGAAATACTTGAATTACAGTGTTCATTTATTTACACATATACACACACATAACACTCATCTACTCATTGTTGAGTTAAGGGTTGAATTGTCCATCCTTGTTCTATTCTCTGTCACTATTTTTCTAACCATGCTAAACACCCTTTCGCAGGTACCCAGAAAGGTTTCGAGTACCACCAAAAAAACTGAATCTCTGAAGACAGTATAAAAATCTGTGTTAAAGGTGTATAAATACTGTTTGTATAATAAGCATGTTATTGTTTACAAATGAGGGTTAAGAGTTTAGTACTAAAAAAAAAAAAAAAAAAGAATGTGGCTTAAGTACAGTTTTTTAATTGAACTGCTGCATTTTTTGGTTGGGTTGTTTATTTATTTTGAGTAACTTCTACATTTCTAAAAGGGGAGGAATGTAATAGAGTGATGATCTATGTTTGTCTGTTGCCATCTCCTGGTGAATGTTGGCTATAGCGTACTGGGGTTACTTTTTGGTTGGCCAACGATTTACGTGGTGTTGCGCACCTGACGTCAAGTGTGTCAGTCTGTTCTGAAGTCTACAGTAAAGAGACGTACTTCATCACCTCGCCTGGTTATTGCCTCCAACTCAATATATTACAACAACATTGCTGTTTACGGCAGACGAACTGCTTTACGGTAGACAAAAATGTGACTGCTGTTGTTGTGTGTTGTTGCCGCGCTGGGAGGACGTTAATGAAACTGCCTAGCAATAAACCCACATAAGAAACCAAGAACTCGCCCTCGATCTTTCTACAGTTATAACGTGATTGGGCAGGCACGCTGTTTATATTGTGGGAAAGTGGACGTGAATGCAGGCTGTCGACACGTCACTCAGGTCCGCATGGAGCTGGAGGCCATGCCCCCTCCAGCTCCATGCAGACCTGAATTTCGGGAGATTTTCGTGAGAAAATTTGTCCCGAGAGGTTTTCGGGAGAGGCGCTGAATTTCGGGAGTCTACCGGAAAATCCGGGAGGGTTGGCAAGTATTCCTATGTCTAGCAATAAAAGATTACAGTTTGTGTCAGGTTCAAACACTAAAGACATCTATTAAACAAGACAAGAAGCAAAGAATTAAACAGAGACAGAATTAAATTTGGCTCAATTTGAGGAGACACGCATGGACACTGTACCCTTGAACAGTGTCTCAGCACGCTCTGCCAAAAGATTGCACGCCTCCTTCTTTTATTTGGACCTTCCCTGACCACATGGCAAGAGCTGCTTCCAAAGGGACGGGGTCGTAAACAACCATCGCCATTGATTACAAAACAGTTCAAAAGAAAAGGTTGGTTCAAAAAAGAGGTTTGTAAAAGAGTTCAAAAAGAGGTTTGTAAAAGAGTTCAAAAAGGCGGTGCCTGGAGGGGAGTCAGTTGCGATTCCTCGTTGGCGTCTCTTTGGCTCATCACCCATCACACCACCAACAAATATACAACACTTCTACTGAGGTAGTATCTCTAACTGTTACCGGTAGGGCATTCCCCACAAAAGTCTGCAGGTTATAGAACGTTTTCTATTCGGGCTCCAGTACTCTGGAATGCCCTACCGGTAACAGTTAGAGATACTACCTCAGTAGAAGTGTTGTATATTTGTTGGTGGTGTGATGGGTGATGAGCCAAGGAGACGCCAACGAGGAATCGTCGAACAAAAAGCTTTATTTGTTTCAGCGAGCCTCAGACTGGAGCTGCAGCTCCAGGGGAAAGAGCATGGGCCGGATTACTCTTCTGATATCTTCTCGGACAACTGTCCTTAAATACCTTTTAGACAAAGACCCCCACTCTTCGTAACTCTAGCCTTAGAGCCGGCCAGTCTGGACAAGAGCCCAGCTTGTTGTTTGGCCGGTCAACCCATTTCCTGTGATCGGTTTAATCGGGTGACCTCCGATCACTATCCTCTACTCCTACTTGTGAGGGTTAGGGTTAGGGTTAGGGTCAGATGTTGCTAATTTCTTTCCACTTCGTCCTAAACTCCAAACCTACATCCTGTACGTAAATAAGACAGCCCACAAAACAGTGTATCCTGAAGAGACGGTCAGCTGGTGGAGGATGATCTGTAAAACATAATCCATGCACAATTTTGACCAAAGACCCATCATTACATGTTATGTAGACCACAAGGATGTGTTTTAAATGTACTAAAAAAAAAATCAGAATACTGTATGACCCCATTAAAGGGGAACATTATCACAATTTCAGAATTGTTAAAACCATTAAAAATCAGTTCCCAGTGGCTTATTATATTTTTTGAAGTTTTTTTCAAAATTTTACCCATCACGCAATATCCCTAAAAAAAGCTTCAAAGTGCCTGATTTTAACCATCGTTATAAACACCCGTCCATTTTCCTGTGACGTCACATAGTGAAGCCAACACAAACAAACATGGCGGAAAGAACAGCAAGCTATAGCGACATTAGCTCGGATTCAGACTCGGATGTCAGCGGCTTAAGCGATTCAACAGATTACGCATGTATTGAAACGGATGGTTGTAGTGTGGAGGCAGGTAGCGAAAACGAAATTGAAGAAGAAACTGAAGCTATTGAGCCATATCGGTTTGAACCGTATGCAAGCGAAACCGACGAAAACGACACGACAGCCAGCGACACGGGAGAAAGCGAGGACGAATTCGGCGATCGCCTTCTAACCAACGATTGGTATGTGTTTGTTTGGCATTAAAGGAAACTAACAACTATGAACTAGGTTTACAGCATATGAAATACATTTGGCAACAACATGCACTTTGAGAGTGCAGACAGCCCAGTTTTCATCAATTAATATATTCTGTAGACATACCCTCATCCGCGCTCTTTTCCTGAAAGCTGATCTGTCCAGTTTAAGGGACGGTGTGAGCCAAGACATCCAGGGGGTTTAGCTCGCTCGTCTGCGGGAACAAACTGCCGCCATTGCTTGCCGTGCTACCGAGGTCCTTTGTCCCTGAATTGCTCACACACTCCGGCAGATTCTTTTTTTTCTTTTTTTTTTTTTTCTTTTTTTTTTTCTTTTTTTTTTTTTATGTCCTGTCCAGCTTCTCAGGCAAATCATATAGTTGATGTAGATGCCCATGTCGGCTGTTCAGATTTACTTTACAAAAGAGAAGTGTAGGATACTTCTCTTGTTGCCTTATTTGTATTTGACTTTATTAAATGTATTTATATTATCATTTAGTGCAGCCGGGCCGGAGCAGGAGGGGATAGAAAGAGAAAAAAAAAGAAGACAGAGGGGGAAATTGTGGGGACAAGAGGGGGATTAGACAGAGAGACAAAAACAACAACAGCAAACAACAACAACAACAACAATAGAGCAACATCAGCAAATATGACATGTACAAATATGATGGTAAAAGTAATAGCAAATAAGCAGTTTGCGAAAAATTTGCGACACTCCGGCAGATTCAATGGGGGTCTGGCGGCAGATTTCTTTGACTTTATCGTTGGAAATGCATCTGCTTTGAGTGTCGCAGGATATCCACACATTCTTGCCATCTCTGTCGTAGCATAGCTTTCGTCGGTAAAGTGTGCGGAACAAACGTCCAATTTCTTGCCACTTTGGCATCTTTGGGCCACTGGTGCAACTTGAATCCGTCCCTGTTCGTGTTGTTACACCCTCCGACAACACACCGACGAGGCATGATATCTCCAAGGTACGGAAAACAGTTGAAAA
>NC_084567.2:38255000-38360000 GCF_033978685.3 Nerophis lumbriciformis | reverse complement strand
AATTCTATGGATGGATGTAATAAGGAGTCAGAAAAAATACAAATAAAAATACAATTAATTTTGATGTATTTAGCAAATTATAGTAAACATTTATTTAGTAGGTTTTTTTTTAATTAATAAATGTATTTATTTTTAGGTAAGATAAACATAATAATACAATTTATCTCTAGTCTGGATGATTTACTTCTTGTCACCCTGTTGTCCTCCCTGACTCTTCCGGGCTACATTATACACCCCTGCTACCACCAAACCCCGCCCCCACCCCAACCCTGCTCCCTCACACATCAAACCGCCCCCTCTGTGCGTCGGTTGAGGTGGGCGGGGTTTGGTAGCGGAGGTGTATAATGTATCCCGGAAGATTTAGGGCTGCATGGGATTCTGGGTATTTGTCCTGTTGTGTTTATGTTGTGTTACTGTGCAGATGTTCTCCCGAAATGTGTTTGTCATTTTTGTTTGGTGTGGGTTCACAGTGTGGCGCATTATTAGTAAGAGTGTTATAGTTTTTTTTTATACCGCCACCGTGAGTGTAACCTGTGTGGTTGTTGACCAAGTATGCCTTGCTGTCACCTACGTGAGCAAGCGGAAACACCATACAACGTATGGCTGATCATGCACGCTGGTTGTAGTGTGTGCTATATGCTGTACCATCACGGCACGCATAACGCTGACAAGCGCCATTCATTTAAAACCCGCGTGCCGCACCAGCTTTCAAATTCCATATAAAGATGTAGGCAGCGTGTCTGAGACCCCTGGTTTATACATAGGACAAAGCAAAAAACAACAACTTTGTATGCAGTGTTAATTCATTTAAAATTTCAAAATAAATTTGCGGCTCCCATTGTTTTCTATAATTTGCGAAACTGGTCAAAATGGCTCTTTGACTGGTAAAGGTTGCCGACCCCTGTACTAGGCGATGGTGGATTCGGGCTGCGAGCAGTCCATGATCCACCAGAACCTGGTCGGGAGAGGGCACCGGAGGGCCGGCCACTCGGGTCACCTGCCTCACCTCCACCCGCGGAGGTCCCTGACGCACGTGACCGGGGCGGCCCACGCCTCCAGCATGCCAGCCCAGGCCTTTGAGGGGCCGTCTGCGTGGGAAGTACCGTAGTACAGCCTGACCTGCTGCTGACCTTCTACCGCTCGTCCATCGAGAGCCTGCTGACCTACTGTATTACAGTGTGGTACGGCAGCTGCACTGCAGCAGACAGGGAGAGGCTGCAAAGAGTGGTCAAGACGGCTCAGAAGATCATCGGCCGCCCTCTCCCCTCTCTGATGGACATCTACACCTCCCGTTGCCTCAACAGAGCCAGTGCCATCATCAAGGACAGCACCCACCCTGGCTCTGACCTGTTCCACCTGCTGCCCTCTGGGAAGCACTACAGGTGCATTAAAACTAAGACAAACAGGCTGAAGAACAGCTTCTTCCCCAGGGCCATAACCACCCTGAACGGACTGCCCCATTGTCCCTCATAACTGCCTTCTCTTCGGTGCAATAACCCATTCCACCAACCACCCTGTTTTTTTCATGTATATATTCATTTCACCCACTGTACAGAGTGTACATTTGTACAGAGGGTATAGGGTCACATTTGTGCAGAGTATATAGAGTGTACACTGTTCTCTTCCACACCTTTCTTTGCACTTCTATATCTTTTATATTTTTATATATTTATACATTGTTTTCTTGCATGCACACATCGCACTGTATGGAATGGCCTCAATCTCGTTACCCTGCATAATGACAATAAAGCTGATTCTGATTCTGATTCTGATAAGCAGCAGCCGGGACCTGCGGAGAAAGAACAGAGGGAGAGTCACTCGCGCAGCGCCTTGGGACCGGTGATACCTCTCTCCTCCCGGCTTGCTGCTTATACAGAGTGACAGGTGATTAGATAACAAGGCCCAGGTGGACCATCTACGCACCTGTCGCTGACTTCCAGGCCGGTCCTGGCACACCCCGCTTCGCTGCAGGCCCGCAGGCCACGCCCCCCTCCACGCTTATATATCACTAAGTTTTATAACTTTGTTGTAAAAATCTCCTTCCATGTCTGTCCCTGACACCCATATTTCAGGCTGCACTGTAAAAACTGTTGCCTAGATCTAACTCAATAAAAATAAGGCAACATTTTCCAAGCAATTTTTGTTAGTTTAGTCAACTAATTGGTATTTTGAGTAAGTAGAACTTAATAATATGCATTTCGATTTATGCAAAAAGATTAAGTTGCGTTTACAGAAAAAGCCAAAAAATTGAGTAAAATCAATGTAAAAAAAACATCAGCATATTAAACACACAAGACTTAAATTAAAATAAGTAACATTTAAATGAAAAAATAATTTTTGTACTCAATTTTATTAATTTTGACCAACTTACCCTTTCTTTGTTTTGAAAATGGAAACTGCTTAAAATAATTACTTAGAATAATAATTAAAAAAATCAAGACATATCAAATTCCAACCTTTATTAAATCATTAACATATAAAAACAATGGCAATGAACAGTCAACATCCATATTATACAAGAATGCATGACCTCAACTTTTTAAAGTGCTGTATAGAACACCTTCACATGGCCTCTCTGGAAACATTCTGTGGAAACGCTCCCCACCCACACTGCTTGGTGCCTGGTCTGAGCCGCTGTGATTTAAATTACCATCGTAACTAATTCGATTACCATAGTAATCCATATTTTGCATAGCGGGTGTTTTTGTAGCGTCTTCATCTTGACCAGGCCAAATGTAGAGAAATAAACGTGTCTGGGGGCCGATGCATCTAATTTTGGTAACACTAAAAACTTCCCAATAATGTCTGATTGAAAACTAAAAACGTTATGACGGACCGCCTTAAAAAACAGAATGGAATTTTACATTTTCTACTGAATGAGACACCCAATAATGTGGGATTTGCAATATTAACTATGATCGATAAAACACTGAATATTGACAACATGAACGTCACACCCCTTCTCAATCCACATATTTTACAATCAACAAACATGCAATAAACACAGCGAAATATGAACGCGAAGGGTAAAAACCCCCACCTACAATCTGATGTATCTGATATATCACTAAGATTTAGAACTTTGTTGTAAAAATCTCCTTCTGCGTCTGTCCCTGACACCCACATTTCAGGCTGGCCGCTCTGGAAACACTCTGTGGAAACGCTCCCCTCCCACACTGCTTGGTGCCTGGTCTGAGCTGCTGTGACTTAGATTACCATAGTAACTAATTAGATTACCATAGCAATCCATATTTTGCGTAGTGTGTGTTTTTGTAGCGTCTTCATCTTGACCAGGCCTGGGCAATTATTTTGACTCGGGGGCCAAATTTAGAGAAAAAAAAGTGTCTGGGGGCCGGTATATCTATTTTTAGTAACACTAAAAACCTCACAATAATGTCTGATTAAAAACTAAAAAGGTTAGGACAGACCGCCTGAAAAAACGGAATGGAATTTTACATTTTCTACTGAATGAGACACCCAGAATGTACATAACAATAATGTGGGATTTACAATATTAAAGGGGAACATTATCACAATTTCAGAAGGGTTAAAACCATTAAAAATCAGTTCCCAGTGGCTTATTTTATTTTTCTAAGTTTTTTTCAAAATTTTACCCATCACGCAATATCCCTAAAAAAAGCTTCAAAGTGCCTGATTTTAACCATCGTTATATACACCCGTCCATTTTCCTGTGACGTCACATAGTGAAGCCAACACAAACAAACATGGCGGAAAGAACAGCAAGCTATAGCGACATTAGCTCGGATTCAGACTCGGATTTCAGCGGCTTAAGCGATTCAACAGATTACGCATGTATTGAAACGGATGGTTGTAGTGTGGAGGCAGGTAGCGAAAACGTAATTGAAGAAGAAACTGAAGCTATTGAGCCATATCGGTTTGAACCGTATGCAAGCGAAACCGACGAAAACGACACGACAACCAGCGACACGGGAGAAAGCGAGGACAAATTCGGCGATCGCCTTCTAACCAACGATTGGTATGTGTTTGTTTGGCATTAAAGGAAACTAACAACTATGAACTAGGTTTACAGCATATGAAATACATTTGGCAACAACATGCACTTTGAGAGTGCAGACAGCCCAATTTTCATCAATTAATATATTCTGTAGACATACCCTCATCCGCGCTCTTTTCCTGAAAGCTGATCTGTCCAGTTTTGGAGTTGATGTCAGCAGGCCAGGGAAGCTAGGGTCGATAGGGGGTTTAGCTCGCTCGTCTGCGGGAACAAACTGCCGCCATCGCTTGCCGTGCTACCGAGGTCCTTTGTCCCTGAATTGCTCACACACTCCGGCAGATTCAATGTGGGTCTGGCGACAGATTTCTTTGACTTTATCGTTGGAAATGCATCTGCTTTGAGTGTCGCAGGATATCCACACATTCTTGCCATCTCTGTCATAGCATAGCTTTCGTCGGTAAAGTGTGCGGAACAAACGTCCAATTTCTTCCCACTTTCGCATCTTTGGGCCACTGGTGCAACTTGAATCCGTCCCTGTTCGTGTTGTTACACCCTCCGACAACACACCGACGAGGCATGATGTCTCCAAGGTACGGAAAACAGTCGAAAAAACGGAAAATAACAGAGCTGATTTGACTCGGTGTTTGAGAAAATGGCGGATTGCTTCCCGATGTGACGTCACGTTGTGACGTCATCGCTCCGAGAGCGAATATTAGAAAGGCGTTTAATTTGCCAAAATTCACCCATTTAGAGTTCGGAAATCGGTTAAAAAAATATATGGTCTTTTTTCTGCAACATCAAGGTATATATTGACGCTTACATAGGTCTGGTGATAATGTTCCCCTTTAAAGAGTTAGCTCAGAAAGTTAACGATTATGTAAGAAAATTGCTATGAAATTGAAAAGGGGTAGTATTAAATCAGCTGCGCTTCTTCCTTCTCTTTTTCGGACGTTTGAAATGAGAAACTGTAAATAAGCGACGGACCGTATCGTAACTGTATGCATGTTTGAAATAAATACCATAACCATAAAAATATTCCTGATCAGTTCATAAAGGTTTTATGTTTATTACAGTTTAGTAAGCCGAAACGTTCATTGTACATTATTTCCTCCGGGAGCCGTTACTATTTAAACTGGGACGTCAGCATCACAAGATGGATTGTGTTTGACTTTGGAAATTCCACCATCCAGAATATATGCAAGCCTCCCTTAAGATTATATGTGAGATACCGTGTTTGATATTGGTGTATACGTTCAGTCTGTTCTCAGCAGAGATGCAACTCCTGGTAAGGCAACTTTATTCAACTTGAAAATCCTTCATTCTAGAAATGTTGAAATAGATACATCTTGTCTTTGCAGTCTGTTCAATTGAATATAAGTTGAAAAGTATTTGCAGATCATTGTATTCTGCTTTTATTTACCATTTAAGCAACGTGTCAACTTCACTGGTTTTGGGTTTTGTAAATAAATAAACTAAAAACTTAAAAAAACAGTGGCATCTTCCTGGTAGCTTTCAAAAGAGCAACCATCTGTCATGTGTCTTCTTGGGTCCCATGATGATCTGTATGCCGTAATGGACTGGACAGCAGGGGTAATAAAAAAAGACGCCTGCCAAGTTGAGACATTCAACATTGGCTATTCACAGCACAATGTAGCGTCGTCCTACATATAACAGAAACGTTTTAGTCTCAGACAAAACCACACAAATATCCCTATCATTTTCGGCATCACCAGCATTCAATATCATTTTAGTATGTTGCGGTTGTAATGCGAAAGCAAGACAACTCGAAGTATCTTTGACACACAAAAAGGTGTGCGCCGTTTATTCATCAAAGATGAGAATGAATGACTGCGTACATCAAGCCACTCAAAGCGGCGGTCACAACAAACCCCCACTTATGGGAAAATCTCCTGAAGGTCACTTAAAGGGGCCGCTCCGAATTACTCTTACTCTTAACTGCATATATGAATGCTAAACAAGAACAACATTCTTATGTGCACAGTCCAACAATGACATTGAATAATGATGACAAAGTCAAGTAAACAGATGTGGTGAATTATGTCCCTAAAGCAACCGCTACACATCCACGCCGGACACATTTTGCAGCTACCAGCCACTGGGAAGGTTTCGAGTCAAACACCCGCCGCCTCCAAATGGCGGGCACAAGAGGCCGTGGCCGACCCGTAGCGACGTCACAAAGAAGTGTGACGCCTGTGTTCTCAAATGGAAGCTCAGACAACCGTAGCCCTGTGACTGCAGCCTTCAGAGCTCGGATGTCTGGGTCGTCGGCTTGGTCAACTGCCATCTGTGCAAAATCAAACCCCGCATGAACAGCGCCCGTGAGGGCTCGGGAGAGGCAGTCAGCAACGACATTGCTCATACCAGCAAGGTGCTGGATGTCTGTCGTAAACTCGGAGACGTAGGAGAGGTGCCTCTGTTGCCAAGCCGACCACAGTTCGGCCGTTTTGCCATCGCAAAAGTGAGGGGTTTGTGATACACAAAAGCTGTGAAAGGCCGTCCTTCAAGCAGAGAACGGAAATGACTCCGTTCAGTGAAGCGTCGGGCTCACCAGTGTTGCGCTTGTAATGCGAAAGCAAGACAACTTGAAGTATGTAACACCTGTGTTCTCAAATGGAACCTCAGACAACCGTAGCCCTGTGGCTGCAGCCTTCAGAGCTCGGATGTCTGGGTCGTCGGCCTGGTCAACTGCCATCTGTGCAAAATTGAGCCCCACATAGACAGCGCCCATGACGGCTCAGGAGAGGCAGTCAGCAACGACATTAATCTTACCAGGAAGGTGCTGGATGTCTGTCGTAAACTCGGAGACGTAGGAGAGGTGCCTCTGTTGCCGAGCCGACCACGGTTCGGCCGTTTTGGCCATTGCGAAAGTAAGGGGTTTGTGGTCCACAAAAGCTGTGAAATGCTGTCCTTCAAGCAGAGAACGGAAATGACTCCGTTCAGTGAAGCGTCGGGCTCACCAGTGTTGCGCTTGTAATGCGAAAGTAAGATAACGTGAAGTATGTAGCACCTGTGTTCTCAAATGGAACCTCAGACAACCGTAGCCCTGTGACTGCAGCCTTCAGAGCTCGGATGTCTGGGTCGTCGGCCTGGTCAACTGCCATCTGTGCAAAATCGAGCCCCACATAGACAGCGCCCGTGACGGCTCGGGAGAGGCAGTCAGCAACGACATCGATCTTACCAGCAAGGTGCTGGATGTCTGTCGTAAACTCGGAGACGTAGGAGAGGTGCCTCTGTTGCCGAGCCGACCACGGTTCGGCCGTTTTGGCCATAGCAAAAGTGAGGGGTTTGTGGTCCACAAAAGCTGTGAAAGGCCGTCTTTCAAGCAGAGAACGGAAATGACTTCGTTCAGTGAAGCGTCGGGGTCACCAGTGTTGCGCTTGTAATGCGAAAGCAAGACAACTTGAAGTATGTAACACCTGTGTTCTCAAATGGAACCTCAGAAAACCGTAGCCCTGTGGCTGCAGCCTTCAGAGCTCGGATGTCTGGGTCGTCGACCTGGTCAACTGCCATATGTGCAAAATCGAGCCCCACATAGACAGCGCCTGTGATGGCTCGGGAGAGGCAGTCAGCAACGACATTGCTCTTACCAGCAAGGTGCTGGGTGTTTGTCGTAAACTCGTAGACGTAGGAGAGATGCCTCTGTTGCCGAGCCGACCACGGTTTGGCCGTTTTGGCCATCGCAAAAGTGAGGGGTTTGTGGTCCACAAAAGCTGTGAAAGGCCGTCCTTCAAGCAGTGAACGGAAATTACTCCGTTCAGTGAAGCGTCGGGGTCAGCAGTGTTGTGCTTGTAATGCGATAACAAGACAACTTGAAGTATGTAACACCTGTGTTCTCAAATGGAACCTCAGACAACCGTAGCCCTGTGGCTGCAGCCTTCAGAGCTTGGATGTCTGGGTCGTCGGCTTGGTCAACTGCCATCTGTGCAAAATCAAACCCCGCATGGACAGCGCCCGTGACGGCTCGGGAGAGGCAGTCAGCAACGACATTGATCTTACCAGCAAGGTGCTGGATATCTGTTGTAAACTCGGAGACGTAGGAGAGGTGCTTCTGTTGCCGAGCCGACCACGGTTCGGCCGTTTTGGCCATCGCAAAAGTGAGGGGTTTGTGGTCCACAAAAGCTGTGAAAGGCTGTCCTTCAAGCAGAGAACGGAAATTACTCCGTTCAGTGAAGCGTCGGGCTCACCAGTGTTGCGCTTGTAATGCGAAAGTAAGATAACGTGAAGTATGTAGCACCTGTGTTCTCAAATGGAACCTCAGACAACCGTAGCCCTGTGACTGCAGCCTTCAGAGCTCGGATGTCTGGGTCATTGGCCTGGTCAACTGCAATCTGTGCAAAATCGAACCCCACATGGACAGCGCCCGTGACGGCTCGGGAGAGACAGTCAGCAACGACATTGATCTTACCAGCAAGGTGCTGGATGTCTGTCGTAAACTCGGAGACGTAGGAGAGGTGCCTCTGTTGCCGAGCCGACCACGATTCAGCCGTTTTGGCCATCGCAAAAGTGAGGGGTTTGTGGTCCACAAAAGCTGTGAAAGGCCGTCCTTCAAGCAGAGAACGGAAATGACTCCGTTCAGTGAAGCGTCGAGGTCAGCAGTGTTGCGCTTGTAAAGCGAAAGCAAGACAACTTGAAGTATCTTTGACACACAAAAACGTGTGCGCCGTTTATTTATCAAAGACGAGAATGAATGACTGTGTACATCAAGCCACTCAAAATGGCGATCACAACAAACCCCCACCTTTGGGAAAATCTCCTGACGGTCACTTAAAGGGGCCACTCCGAATTACTCATTCTTAACTGCATATATGAATGCTAAACAAGAACAACATTATGTGCACAATGACAGTGAATAATGATGACAAAGTCAAGTTAACAGGTGTGGTGAATTATGTCCTTAAAGCAACCGCTACAAGTATGACTTTTTAGTATGACTTACTACAAACTCCAAAGTTTGTGTTCCACCATGTATGTCAGGTTTAAGCACCAAACTATGTATTAGACAGAACAATAAGCAAGGAATCAGGCAGAGACAGAGTACAATTTTGCTCATGAGGAGAACGTGTGGAGCTGCACACTCAGTTACAGTCTCACCCCACGCTCTGAGGCACAACCCTCGCTTCCCCCATTTAATTCAGGAGTTCCCTAGTTAATATCGCTGAGGCTGCTTCTAAAGGGAGGGGACACATATTATGCAGGCAGCCCCAGTAGACACAATACGTGATTATTCAGAATGCAAATGCAACTCAACGCTAAGTAAACAGAAATGCTGATTATCGGTCCTGCTAGACACTGACATTTATTTAATAATACCACCTTAACATTTGACAACCAAACAATTACACAAGGCGACTCGGTAAAGAATCTGGGTATTATCTTCCACCTAACTCTCTCGTTTGAGTCACACATTAAGAGTGTTACTAAAACGGCCTTCTTTCATCTCCGTAATATAGCTAAAATTTGTTCCATTTTGTCCACTAGCGACGCTGAGATCATTATTCATGCGTTCGTTACGTCTCGTCTCGATTACGGTAACGTATTATTTTCTGGTCTCCCTATGTCTAGCATTAAAAGACTACAATTGGTACAAAATGCGGCTGCTAGACTTTTGACAAGAACAAGAAAGTTTGATCATATTACGCCTATACTGGCTCACCTGCACTGGCTTCCTGTGCACTTAAGATGCGACTTTAAGGTTTTACTACTTACATATAAAATACTACACGGTCTAGCTCCATCCTATCTTGCCGATTGTATTGTACCATATGTCCCGGCAAGAAATCTGCGTTCAAAGAACTCCGGCTTATTAGTGATTCCCAGAGCCCAAAAAAAGTATGCGGGCTATAAAGCGTTTTCTATTCGGGCTCCACTACTATGGAATGCCCTCCCGGTAACAATTAGAGATGCTACCTCAGTAGAAGCATTTAAGTCCCATCTTAAAACTCATTTGTATACTCTAGCCTTTAAATAGACCCCCTTTTTAGACCAGTTGATCTGCCATTTCTTTTCTTTTCTCCTCTGCTCTCCTCTCCCTTGTAGAGGGGGAGTTACACAGGTCCGGTGGCCATGGATGAAGTGCTGGCTGTCCAGAGTCGGGACCCGGGGTGGACCGCTAGCCTGTGCATCGGTTGGGGACATCTCTGCACTGCTGACCCGTCTCCGCTCGGGATGGTTTCCTGCTGGCCCCAATATGGACTGGACTCTAACTATTATGTTAGATCCACTATGGACTGGACTTTCACAATATTATGTCAGACCCACTCGACATCCATTGCTTTCGGTCTCCCCTAGAGGGGGGGTTACCCACATCTGCGGTCCTCTCCAAGGTTTCTCATAGTTATTCACATCGACGTCCCACTGGGGTGAGTTTTTCCTTGCCCTTATGTGGGCTCTGTACCGAGGATGTCGTTGTGGCTTGTGCAGCCCTTTGAGACACTTGTGATTTAGGGCTATATAAATAATCATTGATTGATTGATTGATTGAAATGTGCTGAGCCTCGTGATTTCGCCCTGGCTCTGCTTTGTCTGCCTGTCGCTGCTTTATCTTTGTTCAGGTACTTGAGGTCCGTCCTTGGCTGTTAGCAGGCTGAAAAACACAAACAGCAGCAGCGAGACACTCCTAACTTGCAGTGGAAGATAACAAGTTGTGTGCCTTTAAGCATAAGAGTTGTGTGATAACTTATATATAATTATTCTAACAAATGTACTTTTCAAGAAGAATATGATCTTGCAAGAATTGGTGCTGTTATGAACATATAAGATATTACTTGTGTTCTTTTGCAGGCGGTTATTTTAAATTATGCCATCGTTGTGGCTTGTGCAGCCCTTTGAGACACTTGTGATTTAGGGCTTTATAAGTAAACATTGATTGATGAGCCTTGTATGTTTCCTTCACCAGCATATTTATTTACATTTCTGTTTACAGGAATGTATATTTGCTGAAAAGTTCCTAATCGCAAAATGATACTGTAAGTACCTTCTGTTGTTCCTGATTGGCATACAAAGGTAAACACTCTCAATTCTCAACAGCAGGAAATGAGACTGGACATGTTGATCAATATGATAATTTGAAATGCTTCATAAAAGGCCAAGGCTCTGAGGCACAGCTGCTATCCTTGTACTCTCATTATCCGCCGAACAGAACAGCTTACCAGAGTAAAAATATCTCAGTTGTTGTGTCAGTAAGGCCAAACACTGAATGCTTCATAATGAATAATAAGAGCTGAGATTCTGTTGATGTGGTTGTTATTGTTGAGTTGGGTCTTTGGGGCACATTGACATTTTTGGTTTAAACAAACCCAAATCCGTTTGCTCTGCTGGGATGGTTTGTTTGGTAAATGTAGTCCGGGACCAAAAGGATTAGATCTAACAGGGTGACAGAAATAGGTCTTGTTTTTGTTACAGGCTTATACCAAATAATACATTGCGACAATCGGTTTGAATTGAGAATAGATTCTAATTCAAATCGTCACCCCAATAATCAGGATCAAATAGAATTGTGAGTTGTTGTAAGATTCTTATCCCTATTTTTTCTATCCGATTCTGTCTAAATTATTAGGTAAATACAACTGTTCTTCTGGTAGTCACTCGGATAAGTGGGTACTAAAATGTGTGCCATCTCCCATGTCTCATTGTGCTGGTATGACAATAAAGTTTCTTAAATCTTTAATTTTAAAATCCAGCAGAACAAACGCCTAACAACTTAACTAAGACAGTGTTGCGAGATAGGAAATGACAAATCTTCGTCCCAGAACCTTAAAATGATTGTAGTTTGAGAAAAATTATCTTATGTAATGATTTGTGTTTGAGAAATTGCTTCCAAAAAGTAATCATAGTTACTTGTTACTTTTCCAAAAAGTAATTGAACGTTACATCAAGCGTTGTAACATAATGTTGTGTCTGACCAGTCTTCCTCTCAGGGAATTAAAGTCACTGGTCAATCCCAAGTTCTTTCAGATGACATATATGTTGAGTAAGAAGGACCATCAAGACAGAATAGGAATATTATCAGGTTTTACTAACGTTTTAGGAGACAAGATCTACAGTCCGTTAATAGCGGTATCTGGAAGCGGTCTGAAAATCAAACTGGAAGAGACAACTTATTGAATACGAAAACAGCCCCCACCCTGCCCAGAAAGGAATACAGCCTCATTGTTCTAATAACGATAAGGTAAAAAGGGAGTATGCTATACTCCCACATTCCAACCCTTCAAGGTAAAGCACAGAGTTTACTTGCTGACATAAGATACAAGCAAAAAGAGTACACATGGGAAAACATTAGCTGATTTAAACATGACTATGAATAAAGAAAGAACTCTTACAAATATATGCATTCTCCACAGTACATAAACACAATTAATGAGAATACTCGGTACTAGTAAAAGCAAAGCCGTTATTCCAAACGCTGCTCAGGACCATCTGCTACAGTAAAACAATACCTCAGGCTGCGTAAAGTAAAGCTTACATTGCAGTTTTACCTTTTAAAGAAACTAACAGCATGGTTGAAAGAAAAACAGCGCCCCCACCTGGCTGTAAAGAGGCTCGTACGACAATGCACAACATCAGGCGTAGTGCAAGATGTATCCTGTTTCTATTTACAAAAATCCACGCGTTGAAAGGGTTAATTCATAGTACAAACGTGGGCTTTTTGGAATTATTATGAGTAGACTTAACATACCAATACGATAATTATCATATGTCTGGTAACACTGATTCCTGGCCACAACGAGATGGTGTGATAGCAAAAAACAACCCAACAGAATTAGACTTTGTGGGTGGTCTAGACATTTTCCGCTTGGTGCTAATGTTTGACTTGTCCCCGTTTAATATAGCGGAACATTGTTTTTGGGCAAATAACAGTAAAAACTGCAAGGGACTAAAACTACCTTTTGAAAAAGTGAAGGTAAAATTTAGTAAGCGATCGTCGGACAACAAACTCGTTCAATCGAGGTGCCGGTGTGAGCGCAAACCAGACCACCAATGAGACCGGGGCAAATTAAGGCCCGGGGGCTGCATGTGGCCTGTTAATCATTTCAATCTGGCCCGCCGGACATTCCCAAATAATTTTTTAGATCTTAAGGATGGAAATTGTAGCTGCCATTATGATGTGCAGTGATGTTTTCTAATGACCGTAAGTCTTGAACTATTCAAAGTATTTCAGTGGTTGGCATCTGCACTTTTTGCATGATATACTAGCTACTATGGTAATCTAATTAGTTACTATGGTAATCTAATTAGTTACTATGGTAATCTAAGTCACAGTAGCTCAGACGAGGCACCAAGCAGTGTGGGTGGGGAGCGTTTCCACAGAGTGTTTCCAGAGCTGCCAGCCTGAAATGTGGGTGTCAGGGACAGACACGGACGGAGATTTTTACAACAAAGTTTCGGGATATATCAGATTGTAGGTGTTTTTTTTAGTTTTTTTACATTTTACCATTTAACCATTTTTCCCCGTGTTTGTTGCATTTCATTTGCTTGATATGTCGATCGAGAGGGGGTGTGACATTCATATGTTGTCAATATTCAGCGTTTTATCATTCATAGTTAATATTGCAAATCCCACATTCTTTATTTTGCATGTGTTTTCATTTAGTAAAAACATGTAAAATTCAATTCCCTGTTTTTAAGGCGGTCTGTACATGTTTGACTGTACATGTACTGTTAATGTATATTGTATTTATATTATTCACATGTGAATAATGCTGTATAATAGACTGTATTTATGTTATTCACATGTGAATAATGCTGTATAATAGACTGTATTTATGTTATTCACATGTGAATAATGCTGTATAATAGACTGTATTTTTATTTTTCACATGTGAATAATGCTGTATAATAGACTGTATTTATGTTATTCACATGTGAATAATGCTGTATAATAGACTGTATTTATGTTATTCACATGTGAATAATGCTGTATAATAGACTGTATTTATATTATTCACATGTAAAAAATACCTAAGTGTTTATTGTCTATTGTGAGTGAACTGTGGTGCTAAATTTCCCACAGGGATCTATAAAGTACTTTCTATTCTATTCTATTCTATTATTGTGAAGTTCCTAAAAATCAGATATACCGGCCCCCAGACACATGTTTTTCTCTAAATTTGTCCCCCGAGTCAAAATAATTACCCAGGCCTGGTTTAAAGGTTTTCAAAAGTTGTTGCTGTGCTACTTACATACAGTTTATAAATGTGCAGTACTATGAAAATCTCAAAGTAACCTTCATGGTTTATAGCTTAAGACGCCTCTAGTAACACACCCATGTCAGGTATTTGGATATACTTCTATAACAGTGGTTCTTAACCTTGTTAGAGGAACCGAACCCCACCAGTTTCATATGCGCATTCACCGAACCCTTCTTTAGTGAAAAATATATATATATTTATTTTCAAATTCAAGACAAAGTTATATGTTTTTGGTAACACTTTAGTATGGGGAACATATTCTAAGTAACAAAGACTTAATTTAGAGTTATTTGGTTAGGGTTAGGGTCAGGGTTAGAGGGTTAGGGTTATAATAAGGCCATGCCGTTTAAGGCATTAATAAGTACTTAATAATGACTAGTTAAGAGTCAATATGTTACAAATTTGCATGTTAAAGGGGAACATTATCACAATTTCAGAATGGTTAAAACCATTAAAAATCAGTTCCCAGTGGCTTATTATATTTTTCGAAGTTTTTTTCAAAATTTTACCCATCACGCAATATCCCTAAAAAAAGCTTCAAAGTGCCTGATTTTAACCATCGTTATAAACACCCGTCCATTTTCCTGTGACGTCACATAGTGAAGCCAATACAAACAAACATGGCGGAAAGAACAGCAAGCTATAGCGACATTAGCTCGGATTCAGACTCGGATTTCAGCGGCTTAAGCGATTCAACAGATTACGCATGTATTGAAACGGATGGTTGTAGTGTGGAGGCAGGTAGCGAAAACGAAATTGAAGAAGAAACTGAAGCTATTGAGCCATATCGGTTTGAACCGTATGCAAGCGAAACCGACGAAAACGACACGACAGCCAGCGACACGGGAGAAAGCGAGGACGGATTCGGCGATCGCCTTCTAACCAACGATTGGTATGTGTTTGTTTGGCATTAAAGGAAACTAACAATTATGAACTAGGTTTACAGCATATGAAATACATTTGGCAACAACATGCACTTTGAGAGTGCAGACAGGCCAAATTTCATCAATTAATATATTCTGTAGACATACCCTCATCCGCGCTCTTTTCCTGAAAGCTGATCTGTCCAGTTTTGGTTGATGTCAGCAGGCCAGGGAAGCTAGGGTCGATAGGGGGTTTAGCTCGCTCGTCTGCGGGAACAAACTGCCGCCATTGCTTGCCGTGCTACCGAGGTCCTTTGTCCCTGAATTGCTCACACACTCCGGCAGATTCAATGGGGGTCTGGCGGCAGATTTCTTTGACTTTATCGTTGGAAATGCATCTGCTTTGAGTGTCGCAGGATATCCACACATTCTTGCCATCTCTGTATTAGCATAGCTTTCGTTGGTAAAGTGTGCGGAACAAACGTCCAATTTCTTGCCATTTTCGCATCTTTGGGCCACTGGTGCAACTTGAATCCGTCCCTGTTCGTGTTGTTACACCCTCCGACAACACACCGACGAGGCATGATGTCTCCAAGGTACGGAAAACAGTCGAAGAAAAACGGAAAAATAACAGAGCTGATTTGACTCGGTGTTTGAGAAAATGGCGGATTGCTTCCCGATGTGACGCCACGTTGTGACGTCATCGCTCCGAGAGCGAATATTAGAAAGGCGTTTAATTCGCCAAAATTCACCCATTTAGAGTTCGGAAATCGGTTAAAAAAAATATATGGTCTTTTTTCTGCAACATCAAGGTATATATTGACGCTTACATAGGTCTGGTGATAATGTTCCCCTTTAAAAAGCAACTAATTAATGGAGAATATGTTCCCCATACTAAAGTGTTACCATGTTTTATTACTGGTGCACAAAATGAAGCGTGAATGAACATCACCTTGTTCTAAGAACAAAACCAACACAGTGCATAAACTCACAACAAATTACACACCTGCAAATCAGTCTGACTTCTGCTGTTGCCGTATCCGTAATACGCCGATAGGGAGAAGTTTTTATTTACACGATGAGTCAGGTGTGTCTTGAATTCCGCCGAACCCCTGAGCCCGACTCACCGAACCCCTAGGGTTCGATCGAACCCAGGTTAAGAACCACTGTTCTATAACCTGAAGACATGAGCTGGTCAGCCTCTCAAGACTTGCGCTTTAGCTACAGTTCAAGTGAAACGGAAATAAATACAACTACTTGATAGAGATGTTAGTCTGCTTCCTGACTACTTTGAAGGCGTACTAACTGCAGTGAGGGTTTGAGCGCTCCATCACGCAGACGTATTACACTGCATGCACAAGAGTGTGTGGTTCTCAATGTGTGTTGCGTTATACCAATCTAAAACACATTGTACAGAGCTGCAGATTGCATCAACCTCAGTGAGGGTGATGAACATCCTTGATACGTAGCTCTGACGAGGGGCTTCTGTCGAGGATTAAAAGTTATGGAACTCCTTACACAAGTTAGACGCACCATGAATTAAACCCTACCAACAACTGTTCCTCACCCTTGCACATCTCTGCACTGACAATTTGATGGAAGTTAGAGATTCTGCCTCAAAACTCATTGAGGAACTGACCCTGGTGTTTTATAGCCACACTTCCTGGGGCTGCACTGTGGGCCAAAGTCAGAGCTCCAGCCCGCACTCCATGCTTGGAAACTGATTTGTTAAAACTCCTGCAATTCAATATCCTAAGTTTTATCTGAGAGCAATCAATCGATCGCAACTGGACTGTTTGGTTTGTCTTAGAAGTAGGCTTCATCATGATGTCTTCTTAGACAAACCAAACAGTGAGCTGTTATCACACGATTCCATTTTCGACGCAAAGCCCCTAAGAGGGCCGTAACAACTGAATGCTTCATGTTGGCTAATAAAGAGCTGAGGTTTGGCACCAAAGAAAAACCCATTGGTTTGTTAGTTGAGATCTGTCCAAACGGGAAGAGCTGCTGTTAGTTCTGTGTGTGACTGGGACAAACAAACTGATTAGAACTCACATCCAAAGAAGCTCCGACCCAGAAAGAGTACATCGTGTTACTACCAGCCTTGTACCCACCGCGATAACATACAACTTATTAAATACATACTGCTTCAGATCTCTCCTGCTGAAATGTTCAGATTTTTCTTCTCTTTATGTTGGAAAAGAGAGAAAAGACATGCTTATCTCTTCGAATGAGCTGAAGACACAGGTTGTACACCATGAATACACTGTTTTGGTAATTGGGTGTGTAATAGGTTGATATTGTTGGGCTATTGGTTTAAGGTCTACTTAGAAGGTGTTTAGTGTCATGCCTGTGTGATCATGTTTTGTTTTAGTCATGTTCGGTTTTGTTTTTGGACTTTTTGTGCACTTTTGTTTTGTTTTGTCACCATAGCAACCATTAGTTTTCACCTGTCACGTCACGCACCTGTTTCACGTTTTGAGTCGCGCACCTGCTTTCACTAATCATGTCTATAGTATTTAAGTTCATTGTTTTCAGTTTGTCGTTCTGACGACATCCCACATTTATGCTCTGCACATTCCTGACACTTTTTTCATGTCCATCGTTCATGCTGCTCCTTTTGTCCATGCCAAGTAAGTTTTGTTTATTAATGCCACAGTTAGTGTTTTTTGTTGTTCATAGTTTCTGCCTTTGTGCAAGTTTTGTTTTCATAGCCAAGTTGTTTCTCCGCCACTGTGCGCGCTTTTCATTTGTATAAATAAATAAATAAATAAATCATGTACTTACATTCCCGTCTCGCCCGAGCCAACTTTCCGTTGCATCCCGGAAAAGCAAACACCCAGGATCAAGTCATGACATTTAGTGAGCAAATTGTTTAAGAACAACATTTCTCAACCACCTATTGCAAGGAATTTAGGGGATTTCACCATATGCGGTCTGTAATATCATCAAAAGATTCAGAGAATCTGGAGAAATCACTGCACGTAAGCAGCAAGGCTGAAAACCAACATTGTATTAGTGTATTAGTGCCCAAGACATGGGTAACTTACACATCTGTGAAGGCACCATTAATGCTGAAAGGTACATACAGGTTTTGGAGCAACATATGTTGCCATCCAAGTAACGTTATCATGGACGCCCCTGCTTATTTCAGCAAGACAATGCCAAGCCACGTGTTACAACAGCGTGGCTTCATAGTAAAAGAGTGCGGGTACTAGACTGGCCTTTCTGTAGTCCAGACCTGTCTCCCATTGAAAATGTGTGGCGCATTATGAAGCCTAAAATAGCACAACGGAGACCTCCAGACTGTTGAACAACTTAAGCTGTACATCAAGCAAGAACGGGAAAGAATTCCACCTGAAAATCTTCAAAAAATGGTCTCCACAGTTCCCAAATGCTAACTGAGTGTTGTTAAAAGGAAAGGCCATGTAACACAGTGGTAAAAATACCCCTGTGCCAACTTTTTTGCAATGTGTTGCTGCCATTAAATTGTAAGTTAATGATTATTTGCCAACAAAAAGTTACGTTTCTCAGTGGGAACATTAAATATCTTGTCTTTGCAGTCTATTCAATTGAATATAAGTTGAAAAGGATTTGCAAATCATTGTATTCTTTGTAACGGACTGTCTTATTGTGGCAGTTCGCTCCCTGTATAATCAGTGTCAGAGCTTGGTCCGCATTGCCGGCAGTAAGTCGGACACGTTTCCAGTGAGGGTTGGACTCCGCCAAGGCTGCCCTTTGTCACCGATTCTGTTCATAACCTTTATGGACAGAATTTCTAGGCGCAGTCAGGGCGTTGAGGGGATCTGGTTTGGTGGCTGCAGGATTAGGTCTCTGCTATTTGCAGATGATGTGGTCCTGATGGCTTCCTCCGGCCAAGATCTTCAGCTCTCACTGGATCGGTTCGCAGCCGAGTGTGAAGCGACTAGGATGAGAATCAGCACCTCCAAGTCCAAGTCCATGGTTCTCTCCCGGAAAAGGGTGGAGTGCCATCTCCGGGTTGGGGAGGAGATCTTGCCCCAAGTGGAGGAGTTCAAGTACCTCGGAGTCTTGTTCACGAGTGGGGGAAGAGTGGATCGTGAGATCGACAGGCGGATCGGTGCGGCATCTTCAGTAATGCGGACGCTGTATCGATCCGTTGTGGTGAAGAAGGAGCTGAGCCGGAAGGCAAAGCTCTCAATTTACCGGTCGATCTACGTTCCCATCCTCACCTATGGTCATGAGCTTTGGGTTATGACCGAAAGGACAAGATCACGGGTACAGGCGGCCGAAATGAGTTTCCTCCGCCGGGTGGCGGGGCTCTCCCTTAGAGATAGGGTGAGAAGCTCTGTCATCCGGGAGGAGCTCAAAGTAAAGCCGCTGCTCCTCCACATCGAGAGGAGCCAGATGAGGTGGTTCGGGCATCTGGTCAGGATGCCACCCGAACGCCTCCCTAGGAAGGTGTTTCGGGCACGTCCGACCGGTAGGAGGCCACGGGGAAGACCCAGGACACGCTGGGAAGACTATCTCTCCCGGCTAGCCTGGGAACGCCTCGGGATCCCCCGGGAGGAGCTGGACAAAGTGGCTGGGGAGAGGAAAGTCTGGGCTTCCCTGCTTAAGCTGCTGCCCCCGCGACCCGACCTCGGATAAGCGGAAGAAGACGGATGGTTGGATGGATGGATGGATGTATTCTCTTTTTATTTACCATTTACACAACGTGACAACTTCCCTGGTTTTGGGTTTTGTATTTTACTCACTCTTGTTGGTCTAATTGGCATACCACGTCCTTCTAATGTTCATTTTGCCCATTGCCAAGCCAGATGGCTTAACAAAAAAAACACTTGACTTGGCTTGTCAGCATATAGACTAATTTAACGATTTTGGCATTCAGCTGCAACAGTAAGGTATGTTGTAAAATTACTACGATACCATAAGTGATTGCAAGATATAAAGCAATAGACTATTTAAAAAGAAGGGCATTGGCATGTTGGGAAAATGCATAGTGTAAAAGTTCTGCCGCCAAGATCAAAGCGCTTTTTTGAGCAGTTTTTCCTTTTTGTTTTTTTTGCATCGTTGAAAATTAATCTAAAACACAACAGGGGAGCTGGACAAAGATTGTGTGCATTTTTTTCTGCATTTCAAAATGTTCCCTTGTTGATCAGTAAAGTCTAAGTTATTGTCAGGGCTTGGTCGCACGTAACTAAAAGCCATCAATCTCATTAAACTCTCAGTGGTCATTAACTTTTGTGGCAAGGCTGGACTGAGAGTAAATTTAGGAGGAACTTTGTGCTGGCCCTGTTTCATGGCTAAAAGAAGAAAAAATTGATTCTCTTCAACTATCCATCCATCCATCCATTGCTTGTCTTGTTCAGGGTTGCTGGAAAAAAAACAAGCCTATTGCAGCTGACTTCAGGCTCAAGACAGACTACCTGTACTGGTCGCTATAGAGACTGACAGCCAACCCCACTCACATTTGTCCTATCACTGAGTGGGAACTGCATCAGCTTGGAAGTCAAGTGAGTTCAACTCTATGTCCATTTACCGCAACATGGGAAATTAGTACATGGTTATGTCTTTTAGAACGGTCATTTTCAACCACTGTGAGATACGGTCTGGTGTGCCGTGGTAGATTATGTAATTTCACCTAATTAGGTTAAAAACATTTTTTGCAAACCAGTAATTATAGTCTGCAAATAATGTGCCCTTGTTGAGTGTCTGTACTGTCTGGAGTTCGGCAGAGTAACTGTGTAATATCCTTTCATATCAGGTCGGGAACAACGATGGTTTGTCGTGTTCACAATATGCAGACGACAGCTAATGCTTAAACCAAAACTAAACAAAAGGTGAGTGCCCCTAAGAAAAGGCATTGAAGCTTAGGGAAGGCTATGCAGAACGAAGCTAAAACTGAACTGGCTGCAAAGTAAACAAAAACAGAATGCTGGACGACAGCAAAGACTTACAGCGTGTGGAGCAGCAGACGGCGTCCACAAAGTGCAGTAGTTTCGTTCTGCATAGCCATCCCTAAGCTAGGTCGTGTATAATGTAGTTAGGGCTGCATGGGATTCTGGGTATTTGTTCTGTTGTGTTTATGTTGTGTTACGGTGCAGATGTTCTCCCGAAATGTGTTTGTCATTCTTGTTTGGTGTGGGTTCACAGTGTGGCGCATTTTTAGTAAGAGTGTTAAAGTTTTTTATACCGCCACCGTCAGTGTAACTTGTGATGTTGTTGACCAAGTATGCCTTGCTGTGACATACGCGGGTAAGTGGGTGCCCCAAACAACGAGTGGCTAGGCCAGCACGCAGGTTGTAGTGGGCGCTAAATGCTGTACCATCACGGCACGTTCGAGAGAACAGTTGCTTTGATATTCGATGAGATTCAATGAAGAATCAGTTCATGAAGCGATTCGGTTCAGTACGTTCACTTAAAAGAATGTTTGTTCGAACGAATCGTTCGCGAACGACACAACTTCAGTATGCAGTGTTATTTCAATTTAAATTTCAAAAGATTTTTGTGGCTCCCATTGTTTTCTTAAATCTGTGAAACTGGTCAAAATGGCCCTTTGACTGGTAAAGGTTGCCGACCCTTGCCCTAAGAAAAGGCATTGAAGCTTAGGGAAGGCTATGCAGAACGAATCTAAAACCGAACTGGCTGCAAAGTAAACAAAAACAGAATGCTGGACGACAGCAAAGACTTACAGCGTGTGGAGTAGCAGACGGCGTCCACAAAGTGCATCCGTACATGACATGACAATCAACAATGTCCATACAAAGAAGGAAATTAATACATGGTTATGTCTTCTACAACAGTCATTTTCAACCACTGTGAGATACGGTCTGGTGTGCCGTGGTAGATTATGTAATTTCACCTAATTAGGTTAAAAACATTTTTTGCAAACCAGTAATTATAGTCTGCAAATAATGTGCCCTTGTTGAGTGTCTGTACTGTCTGGAGTTCGGCGGAGTAACTGTGTAATATTCTTCCATATCAGGTCGGGAACAACGATGGTTTGTCGTGATCACAATATGCAGACGACAGCTGGAGGCAGCGTACAGGTGAAAAAGGTATCTAATGCCTAAACCAAAAATAAACAATCTGGTGTCTGGTGTGCCGTGGTAGATTCACCTAACCTTGCAAACCAGTAATTATATTCGCAAATAATGTGCTGTTGTTGAGTGTCTGTGCTGTCTGGAGCTCGACAGAGTAACCGTGTAATACTCTTTCATATCAGTAGGTGGCTGCAGGTAGCTAATTGCTTTGTAGATGTTGGGAACAACGACGATGGTTTGTCGTGATCACAATATGCAGACGACAGCTGGAGGCAGCGTGCAGGTGAAAAGGTATATAATGCTTAAACCAAAAGTAAACAAAAGCATACCTGCCAACTTTTGAAATCAGAAAAACCTAGTAGCCAGGGTCCAGGGGCCGCAGGCCCCGGTACGTCCAGGACAAAGTCCTGGTGGGGGGTTCAGGCTTCGCCCCCCGACGCAAAATGATTATTAGCATTCAGACAGGTTAAAACGTTGCTAAAACCATCACTTTTCTATCAGTCACAGTGACTTTTCTAAACAAAAATATTACAGCAAAAATCATATGGGTTGATTGACATGTTTATTCTGTAAGCTAACTTCAATAGTTTGAAATTATTTTGACAGTTAATGCCAGTTATCCTGTCAACCTTTCACAAGACTTCAATTTGTTAATTGAAAGTATAAACAGTATAAACACTTTTTACAGTAAACAAATAGTAAAACAGTACTAAACAATTCCATTAAAAAAAAAAATTGGTGTCATTATTAACTTTCTGTCCAAGCTTGTATAATCTACTGCCTTGTTCAATTGTATACAATATTCTGTGCCTAAAATTCACATTTCTATCACAATTATCATACTGTAAACATGGTAAGCTAACTTCATTAAAATGAATAGTCCTGTCAATAGCATGGAATTACAATTCAAATGTAGTTTTTTTGTAAGCCTTTCAAAAGAATTCAAAATATGGAAAATTAATGACAATTAATTTAAGCCATCAGACACTTGAAAAGTGGCACATCACATCTCTAATGTAATCATTTGAACTTTTCAACAGAAATAGCACTGCAAAAATATTAAGGACATACTTCTGTATTTTGGTAGTTATGCTGTCAACATTTAACAAGATTTCTTCAACTTGGACTTGAAAGCATAAATAGTATAAACACTTTTAACAGTATAACAGTACTAAACAATTCCAATAGATAACATTGGTGTCATTACCTTTTTGTGGCTAAAATCCGAAAAACGTTGAAAGTTTTCCACTTGTATCGCTAGCAACGGCATTAGACTTGTGTTTTTTTTGTCCCAACGTGGTCTTTTACATCGCTAATTCCTCCGTGTCCGATCGAAAAATCTTGTCTGCACAAGGTGCAATTCGCGTAGTTTTCACCCTTTTTGGAACGGCTAATTATTCCCGGATAGGCTTTTGAATATTCTTTACGGAATGACTGCAGTTTTCTTTTCGGTTTAAGACTCGTTTGCGATGTTTCTCTGGCTGATTCCATGATCGTTCGCTCGTTTGGAAACAATGGCAACAGGTGCCTCGTGCTTGGCAGCGGTGCTATAAATAGCCTCGCGCATTTAAAAAAAATTTTTTTTTTTAAATTAATGAAAAACCGTATTTTTTATCACTGCAACCGTAACCCGGAATAGGTTGATGAAAACCGTACTAATTACGGGAAAACCGGAGTAGTTGGCAGGTATGCAAAATGTATCTCTTAGACCGGGGTTCATCAACCTTCTCTTTCAGAGATGTGTGAAAATGGAAAAAAATATTTTTAGTTTTAATATATTTTCTGTAGGAGAACAAACACGACACAAACCTTCCTAATTGTTAGAAATCCCACTGTTTATGTTATACATGTTTCACTAATGAGTATTTGGCAAGCATTGTTTTGTCCTACTAATTTCAGCGATCCATGAACTCATCGTAGTTTGTTTACATGTACAACTTTCTCCGATGCTGCCACAGAAAGACGTGTTTTATGCCACTCCTTCTTTGTCTCATTTTGTCCACCAAACATTTTATGCTGTGCTTGAATGCACGAAGGTGAGCTTTTTTGATTGTATCGATTTGCTGGAGTGCTTATCAGGCATTTTTGGTCAATCCATGACTTCAAGCTAATCATTGCTAACATGCTATTTAGGCTAGCTGTTTGTACATATTTCCTCATTATGCCTCGTTTGTAGGTATATTTCAGCTCATTTAATTTCCTTTACTTATGTCCTCTGTGTATTCAATTCATATTTGCATGTCACATGCCACATTATCTGTATGTAACTTTGATATTACATACATAGAATATTGGAACCTTGAGGAACACTAATAGTACAACTAAAGAAGTTGAACATGATGACTACTGACTGCATCTAAAGTAAACACTATAGTTCCATAAATCATATTAAGAAAAAAATGTGTAACTGCCAAAAAGAAGAGGACTTAAAGGGGTTCCCTGGGGAACGCCTCAGTTATGTAAATCACAAGTTTGGACCCCTTTGGTCTATGTTTGCAGGCCGGGTTAAAATGTTAATGCAAGGATCTGCCAATAGTCCAGATTCCTTGATACAATAAGGCCCTATGTGAGGTCATCTGACACGTCACATGTCACAATGGTCCTCAGGAATTATTTAAATGAAGATATTACATTTATTTCATCATGCACAATATTTTCTTCCTTACTTGCAAATGATACCAAACCCTACCAAACCAATATTTGTCATGACTTGGTCCTGGGGTTTAGTTTTTCTCGAAGGCAACGGAAAGTTGGCTCGGGCAAGACGGGAATGAAGGTACATTTTTATTTAAACACTATAAATACAAAACAAGGAAGTTAACAAAAGGCGCGCACAAACTATGAAACCAAACACTTGCACAAAGGCAAAAACTATGAACAACAAAAAACACTAACTGTGGCAATAATAAACAAAACTTACTTGGCATGGACAAAAAGGAGCAGCGTGAACGATGGACATGAAAAAAGAGTCAGAAATGTGCAGAGCATAAATGTGGGGATGTCACCAGAAAGACAAACTGAAAACAATGAACTTAAATACTACAGACATGATTAACGAAAACAGGTGCGTGACTCAAAACGTGAAACAGGTGACGTGACAGGTGAAAACGAATGGGTTGCTATGGTGACAAACAAGAGTGCACAATGAGTCCAAACGTGGAACAGGTGAAACTAATGGGTAATCATGGAAACAAGACAAGGGAGTGAAAAGCCAGAAACTAAAAAGTCCAATAACTAAACAAAACATGACTAAGACAAAGCGTGATTACACAGACATGACAATATTTTAGGAAGTCGGAATTTTTAAATCTTCTTTGTTGTAATTTACACTTCAATCGTTGCACCTTGGAAAAAGTCAATCTCTATTTATTGCCTTGACTTTGTGAAGAACTCCAAATTCAGATAACGATTGTAGTCGGAGGTGTCAAATTGATCTGAAGCTGTGATGTCGGAGGTTCTCAAATTGTTTTTCCTGTAAAGTAACCCCTGTGGAATATGTTTCCAGCCAAGTACCTCCTAAGCAGAGAAACACATTTTTGGTAAAAACAAACAAATAAAGGGGCTGCGGCTTCAATATCTGATTTATGATCATTTAAAACAGTGCTCATTTCTTTAAAACTGTTGGAAATAAATAATACAGAGCAAAAACAGTAACTTGAATTATAAACCCCCAAACCAGAGAAGTTGGCACGTTGAGTAAATCGTGAATAAAAACAGAATTCAATGATTTGCTAATCTTTTTCAACCTATATGTAATTGAATAGACTACAGAAACAAGATATTTAATGTTCAAACTGGAAAACTTAGTTATTTTTTGCAAATATTAGCTCATTTGGCAATTGATGCCTGCAACATTTTTCCAAAAAGCTGGCACAAGTGGCACAAAAGACTGAGAAAGTTGAGGAATGCTCATCAAACACTTATTTGGAACATCCCACGGGTGAGCAGGCTAATTGGGAACAGGTGGGTGCCATGATTGGGTATAAAAGCAGCTTCCATGACATGCTCAGTCATTCACAAACAAGGATGGGACGAGGGTCACCACTTTGTGAACAAATGAGTGAGCAAATTGTTTAAGAACAACACTTCTAAACGAGCTATTGGAAGGAATTTAGGGATTTCACCATCTACGGTCTGTAATATCATCAAAAGGTTCAGATAATCTGGAGAAATCACTGCACTTAACATTTAATGCCCATGACTTTGGATCCCTCAGGCGGTACTGCATCAAAATTCAACATCAGTGTGTAAAGGATATCACCACATGGGCTCAGGAACTTTTCAGAAAACCACTGTCAGTAACTACAGTTCGTCGCTCCATCTGTAAGTGCAAGTTAAAACTCTACTATGCAAAAAGAAAGCCATTTATCAACAACACCCAGAAACGCCACCGGCTTCGCTGGGCCCTAGCTCATCTAAGATGGACTGATGCAAAGTGTTAAAGTATTCCGTGGTCTGATGAGTCCACATTTCAAACTGTTTTTGGAAACTGTGGACGCCGTGTCCTCCGGAACAAAGAGGAAAAAAAAAACATCCGGATTGTTATAGGCGCAACGTGTAAAAGCCAGCATCTGTGATGGTATGGGGGTTTATTAGTGCCCAAGACATGGGTAACTTACACATCTGTGAAGGCGCCATTAATGCTGAAAGGTACATACAGGTTTTGGAGCAACATATGTTGCAACCCAAGCAACGTTATCATGGACGCCCCTGCTTATTTCAGCAAGACAATGCGAAACCACGTCTTACAACAGCGTGGCTTCGTAGTAAAAGAGTGCGGGTACTAGACTGTCCAGACCTGTCTCCCATTGAAAATGTGTGGCGCATTATGAAGCCTAAAATACCACAACGGAGACCCCCGGACTGTTGAACAACTTAAGCTGTACATCAAGCAAGAATGGGAAAGAATTCCACCTGAGAAGCTTCAAAAATGTGTCTCCTCAGTTCCCAAACGTTTACTGAGTGTTGTTAAAAGGAAAGGCCATGTAACACAGTGGTAAAAATGCCCCTGTGCCAACTTATTTGCAATGTGTTGCTGCCATTAAATTCCAAGTTAATGATTATTTGCAAAAAACCCAAACAAAGTTTCTCAGTTGGAACATTAAATATCTTGTCTCTTCAGTCTATTCATTTGAATATACCGTATTTTCCGCACCATAAGGCGCCCTGGGTTATAAGCCGCGCCTTCAATGAACGGCATATTTCAAAACTTTGTCCACCTATAAGCCGCCCCGTGTTGTAAGCCGCATCTAACTGCGCTAAAGGAATGTCAAAAAAACAGTCAGATAGGTCAGTCAAACTTTAATAATATATTAAAACCAGCGTGATGTGGGCGCGCATGGAATCGTATATCAACATGGACGGAGCTGCGTGAAAAAAGCCACCCGGCCTCTTCGCGTAAACTTAAACTTACCTTAACCACTCGCTCATCTTTTCTTCATCCATCCCTTCGAGATAGCTTTTATGATGACGCCGGCTGGAAAGGTCTCTTTTGGCAAGGTCTTCCTTTTGAATATCACCATGGGTGGAAGTTTCTGGCCATTAGCATGGCAAGCTAGAACCACAGTGAAGGATGACTTCTCATTCCCTGTGGTGCGAATATTCACCGTACGTGCTCCCGTTGTATCCACAGTGCGGTTCACAGGAATATCAAAAGTCAGTGGAACCTCGTCCATGTTGATAATGTTCTCTGGTCGGATCTTTTTTTCAGCTATCTTGTTTTTACAATATGCACGGAAAGTAGCCAGCTTTTCTTGAAAGTCTTTAGGCAGTTGCTGTGAAATAGTAATCTGTGTGCGGATGGAGAGATTGCGTCTTTTCATGAACCGGATCCCTGTCGCTTAGTAGGAGCCATTTTGTGGTCTTTACAGATGTAAACACACAAAGGAAATGAAACGTACGGTAATATCCGCGCGCTTTTTCTTCTTCTACGCGGGCGGGTGGTTGCTTACAGTAGAAGAAGAAGCGCTTCCTGTTCTATGGGGGCGGGTGCTTACCTTGGCGGTTGCTTGCGTAGAAGAAGAAGCACTTCCTCTTCTACGGGGAAAAAAGATGCCGGCTGTTTACCGTAGTTGCGAGACCGAAACTTTATGAAAATGAATCTTAATATTAATCCATATATAAAGCGCACCGGGTTAAAAGCCGCACTGTCAGCTTTTGAGTAAATTTGTGGTTTTTAGGTGCGGCTAATAGTGCGGAAAATACGGTAAGTTGAAAAGGATTTGCAAATCATTGTATTCTGTTTTTATTAACGAATAAAACTTCACTGGTTTTGGGTTTTGTATAAACATGTGTTTTAAATGCAAATACAAAATAATTCATACGATTTTACTATTTTAGTCTTGTTTATATCTTCGTAAGGGACTGAACTTACAAAATCAGAAAGGCATCCGGTGCTTATTTTTTCCCCATTATACCTGTTTATCTTGGTAAAAAAAAACAAAAAAACTTTGAGTGTCGTGATGGTATTTTACTATCAGCAGCATTGACAAAAAAACAACCCAAAAAAAACCCACTTTACTGACTCATTTCACTGCTGCCTGCATGTTTCACAACACTTGCTTAAAAGACAACAGCATCTGTTCTAACAAGGCATTTGCATTCAGCCCTCCCTCCCCTGCAATAATTACACAACGTGAAACTCCGCTCAAGCCTGAACCCACTCCTTCCATAATAATTATCATCCTCCTGCATATCCCCCTAACACCGGCGTGATTGGGTTTTGGGAGCAGAGGATGATTGAACAAACAACAGATTTCATATGTGACCATACATGCCTGCAGCTGCTCAACAATGCATGGAGTGGAGGTGGGTAAGCGCGTCGCTCACCGTGTCGATAACAAAAAACATCATCTGTATTGAATTACTGCTAGTGCAGTGGTTCTTAACCTTGTTGGAGGTACCGAACTCCACCAGTTTCATATGCGCATTCATCGAACCCTTCTTTAGTGAAAAATAAAATGTTTTTTTTTTCAAATTAAGATAAAGTTATATGTTTTTGGTAACACTTTAGTATGGGGAACATATTCTAAGTAACACAGACTTAATTTAGAGTTATTTGGACACTAGGGGAACATATTCTAAGTAACACAGACTTAATTTAGAGTTATTTGGACACTAGGGGAACATATTCTAAGTAACACAGACTTAATTTAGAGTTATTTGGACACTAGGGGAACATATTCTAAGTAACACAGACTTAATTTAGAGTTATTTGGACACTAGGGGAACATATTCTAAGTAACACAGACTTAATTTAGAGTTATTTGGACACTAGGGGAACATATTCTAAGTAACAAAGACTTAATTTAGAGTTATTTGGACACTAGGGGAACATATTCTAAGTAACACAGACTTAATTTAGAGTTATTTGGACACTAGGGGAACATATTCTAAGTAACACAGACTTAATTTAGAGTTATTTGGACACTAGGGGAACATATTCTAAGTAACACAGACTTAATTTAGAGTTATTTGGACACTAGGGGAACATATTCTAAGTAACAAAGACTTAATTTAGAGTTATTTGGACACTAGGGGAACATATTCTAAGTAACAAAAACTTAATTTAGAGTTATTTGGTTAGGGTTAGAGCAGGGGTTGGCAACCCAAAATGTTGAAAGAGCCTTATTGGACCAAAAATACAAAAACAAATCTGTCTGGAGCCGCAAAAAATTAAAAGCCATATTACATACAGATAGTGTGTCATGAGATATAAATTGAATTAATATGACTTAAAGGAAACTAAATGAGCTCAAATATAGCTACAAATTAGGCATAATGATGCAATATGTACATATAGCTAGCCTAAATAGCATGTTAGCATCGATTAGCTCGCAGTAATGCAGTGACCAAATATGTCTGATTAGCACTCCACACAAGTCAATAACATCAACAATACTCCAAAACTCACCTTTGTGGATTCAGGCACGATGTTAAAAGTTTGGTGGACAACATGAGACAGAAAAAGAAGTGGCATAAAACACGTCCTAGAAAGTCGCAGAAAGATATACATGTAAACAAACTAAGGTGAGTTCAAGGACCGCCAAAATTAGTGGGACAAAACGGCGCTCGCCAAATACTCGAATTAGTGAAGCATGTTTAATATAAACAGTGTGCTTTATAACAATTAGGGAGGTTTGTGTCATGTTTGCCCTCCTACAGAAACCATATTAAAACATTTTTTTTTTTTTTTTTCCTCCTCAACTTTTTCCATTTTTCATACATTTTTGAAAAAGCTCCAGAGAGCCACTAGGGCGGCGCTAAAGAGCCGCGGGTTGCCGACCCCTGGGTTAGAGGGTTAGGGCCAGGGTGAGAGGGTTAGGGTTATAATAAGGCCATGCCAAATAAGGCATTAATAAGTACTTAAAGGGGAACATTATCACAATTTCAGAAGGGTTAAAACCACTAAAAATCAGTTCCCAGTGGCTTATTTTATTTTTCGAAGTTTTTTTCAAAATTTTACCCATCACGCAATATCCCTAAAAAAAGTTTCAAAGTGCCTGATTTTAACCATCGTTATATACACCCGTCCATTTTCCTGTGACGTCACATAGTGAAGCCAACACAAACAAACATGGCGCATAGAACAGCAAGCTATAGCGACATTAGGACAAGGACGGGGCGAGGGTCACCACTTTGTCAACAAATGCGTAAGCAAATTGTCCAACAGTTTAAGAACAACAGTTCTAAACGAGCTATTGGAAGGATTTTAGGGATTTCACCATCTAAAGTCTGTAATACCATCAAAAGGTTCAGAGAATCTGGAGAAATCACTGCACTTAACATTTAATGCCCATGACTTTGGATCTCTCAGGCGGTACTGCATCAAAAACCAACATCAGTGTGTAAAGGATATCGCCACATGGGCTCAGGAACTTTTCAGAAAACCACTGTCAGTAACTACAGTTCGTCGCTCCATCTGTAAGTGCAAGTTAAAACTCTACTATGCAAAAAAAAAAGCCATTTATCAACAACACCCAGAAACGCCTCCGGCTTCGCTGGGCCCGAGCTCATTTAAGATGGACTGATGCAAAGTGTTAAAGTATTCCGTGGTCTGAGGAGTCCATATTTCAAACTGTTTTTGGAAACAAACAACTGGACCTTGACGCATGAGAGAAACAGATAAAATGGCCAAGTGACAAAGGCTATGGGGGATTTGCTTGATTCTCGAGTCCTCCAGAGGACTTTGTCTGTCTGCATGGGCAATTCGATCCAACTTTGTACTTTTCATTATGGGTAAATAAACCTTCCATCCATCCATCCATTTTCTACCGCTTATTCCCTTCGGGGTCGCGGGGGGCGCTGGAGCCTATCTCAGCTACAATCGGGCGGAAGGCGGGGTACACCCTGGACAAGTCGCTACCTCAGGTAAATAAACCTTTTGCACTAAATTCACTTTTGTTGCTGTTTAAGCTTCGGACCATCCACCACATCTAAATTTAGAACAACTTTAAAAGCCTACTGAAATGCGATTTTCTTATTTAAACGGGGATAGCAGGTCCATTCTATGTGTCATACTTGATCATTTCGCGATATTGCCATATTTTTGCTGAAAGGATTTAGTAGAGAACAACGACGATAAAGTTCGCAACTTTTGGTCGCTGATAAAAAAAGCCGTGCCTGTACCGGAAGTAGCAGACGAGTAGCGTGACGTCACAGGTTGTGGAGCTCCTCACATCCGCACATTGTTTACAATCATGGCCACCAGCAGCGAGAGCGATTCGGACCGAGAAAGCGACGATTTCCCCATTAATTTGAGCGAGGATGAAAGATTCGTGGATGAGGAAAGTGAGAGTGAAGGACTAGAGGGCAGTGGGAGCGATTCAGATAGGTAAGATGCTGTGAGAGGCGGGTGGGACCTGATATTCAGCTGGGAATGACTAAAACAGTAAATAAACACAAGACATATATATACTCTATTAGCCACAACACAACCAGGCTTATATTTAATATGCCACAAATTAATCCCGCATAACAAACACCTCCCCCTCCCGTCCATACAGGGCCGGCCCGTGGCATAGGCCGTATAGGCAAATGCTAAGGGCGCCATCCATCAGGGGGCGCCACGCCAGTGCCACAAATGTTGGAGAAAAAAAAAAAAAAAAAAAAAAAAAGTTGGTACTATTATTTCTAAATACAAAAAATAATCCCACGTTAATTAAAATGCAAAGTAAAGCCTATTTAATAGAACTATTATTTGTTACAACATTACGCCCCCCCCCCCCCCAGCACGGTGCGCCCCCTCCCTTCCCGTATCATGACTCTTTTTGGACATCACCACATCAAAAAATCAACACAAGATGTCAAAACGGCCAAAACTGTCAGGTGCCCAGGGAAGAAAAAAGAGAAAAGAAGAGGAGGAGAAACGAGAAAAGACAGAGGTAGCAGGTAGGTGAGCCTACATGAAATTATTTGTCTGTTACAGAATGTGATAGTAACCTGGCTTTTTAGCATTAAGCTAATGTTACATGATTCGGCAATTGCTAATCAATAAATAGCTAGTTCTGTTTTAACGTCGGGTTAATATTGTGGAGGGGGCTAAATTGTTATGGAAAATAATAATGTAACATTAGGTAATTACAGTACTCCCACCTTACATTCATCTGGGACATTTGTATTAGATCTTTTAAGCAGGTGTTTTTTGTTTACATTGTTATTGCCTTCTGGTTAGCTAATGTTTGCCCTGCAGGTAATAGTCACTTTTCCACCCCTTTATATATTAGGTATAGTTGTAAGTAAAAAAAAAAGGTCAAAGACAAAGCTATTCGGTTTCTTGTAAGTATATACACTTCACTGCCGATGTGGGGGGGCGCCACCTAAAATCTTGCCTAGGGCGCCAGATTGGTTAGGGCCGGTGTTGCGTCCATATAACCCGCCAATACAACTCTAACACCTGCACAACACACTCAATCCCACAGCCCAAAGTACCGTTCACCTCCCCAAAGTTCATACAGCACATATATTTCCCCAAAGTCCCCAAAGTTACGTACGTGACATGCACATAGCGGCACGCACGTACGGGCAAGCGATCAAATGTTTGGAAGCCGCAGCTGCATGCGTACTCACGGTACCGCGTCTGCGCATCCAACTCAAAGTCCTCCTGGTAAGAGTCTCTGTTGTCCCAGTTCTCCACAGGCCAATGGTGAAGCTTGACTGTCATCTTCCGGGAATGTAAACAATGAAACACCGGCTGTGTTATCCGGCACACCAGTCAGGGGGTGCATTCCACGGCGAGGGTGCGTTATCCGGCACAACACCTGCCGCAATACACCGCTTCTCACCTACAGCTTTCTTCTTTGCTGTCTCCATTGTTCATTGAACAAATTGCAAAAGATTCACCAACACAGATGTCCAGAATACCGTGGAATTTTGCGATGAAAACAGACGACTTAATAGCTGGCCACCATGCTGTCCCGAAATGTCCGCTACAATCCGTGACGTCACGCGCCGACGTCATCATACCGAGACGTTTTCAGCAGGATATTTAGCGCAAAATTTAAAATTGCACTTTAGTAAGCTAACCCGGCCGTATTGGCATGTGTTGCAATGTTAAGATTTCATCATTGATATATAAACTATCAGACTGCGTGGTCGGTAGTAGTGGGTTTCAGTAGGTCTTTAAAATCAATGTGCATTTCAGTGAGTGGAGTCACTCTGTGGAACAACTTAGGGGACGAGTTAAAAACCTGTTCTAACATGATTCAATTTAAAAGACTGTTTAAAAAAGAAGTACTGAAGAAGTACGAAGAGGAAAGAGAGTGATGCCCTCAGCACAGAGCGATGGGAGGGAGGTGTCTGGTCAGAGAGTGTTTGGGCCTGTGTGTGTGTGTGTATGTGTGTGTGTTTTGTCTCGTCTTGTCTTGTCTCATAGTAACAGTGGTACTATTGTATTGTTAGTGTACAGGAGCTTTTCTTGTTTTTGTTTGTGTAGTATTGTTCTTGTATTATATTGTTTATGTTAAATGTGGAATGAGTGAGAGGGGTTGGGATATTATAAGCATCTGCTTCATCCAACCCATTTTCAAGCCTTGCATAAATGTCTCTGCCAAAATGTAAAAAAAAAGAAAAGTGTGTTGTTGTACTGTGCAGGTTTGAAATAAATACTTCAATTAAATTAAATTCAACATCATTTCATAACTAATCTCTTCCTGCGCGTGTATTTCCAAATTAAGTTATTTAATCTACATTTCAAACACTTCCCTGTGCTTTAGATAACATGCATTATATATTCTTTGATATATATATATATATATATATATATATATATATATACATATATATATATATATATATACATATACACACACATGTACATATACACCCACATCTGCGGTCCCCTCCAAGGTTTCTCATTGTTGTCCCATTGGGTTGAGTTTTTCCTTGCCCTTATGTGGGATCTGAGCCGAGGATGTCGTTGTGGCTTGTGCAGCCCTTTGAGACACTCGTGATTTAGGGCTATATAAGTAAGCATTGATTGATTGATTGATTGATTGATTGATAATTATAATTAAAAAAAAATATATATAACAATAATAATAATAACAATAATAATAATTCTACTAATAATAATAATAACAATAATGATTATAAAAACCACAACAATACTACTAATAATAACAATAATAATTATATCGATAATAATAATTATATTAACTATAAAAATAATGATAATAAAAACAACAACAATACTACTACTACTAATAATAATAATTATATCAATAATAATAATAATTATAATAATTACAAAAATAATAAAACAAGAACAATAATAATAACAATAATAATAACAATAATAATAATAATAAAACAACAATAATAATACTACTAATAATAACAATAATAACAATAATAATAATAATAATAATAATAATACAATTAATAATAGTAATAGCAATGATAATAACACAACAATAATAACAATAATAAAAAAACAATAATAATAATAACAATAAAAACAACAATACTACAAATAATAATAACAATAATAATAATTATGATAATTCAAATAATGATAAACATAATAAAACAACAATAATAACACAACAATAATAATAATCATGATAATAAAAATAATGATAAAAATAATACAACAACAATAATAACACAACAATAATAATAATAATCATGATAATAAAAATAATGATACAAATAATAAAACAACAATAATAAAACAACAACAATAATAATAACACTATTACTACTACTACTAATAATAACAATAATAATAATAATAATAAAAACAATAATAATAATAATAGCATTAATAAAAACAACAATAATAATAACAATACTCACAATAGGGGTTAGTGCGTCTGCCTCACAATACGAAGGTCCTGAGTAGTCTTGGGTTCAATCCCGGGCTCGGGATCTTTCTGTATGGAGTTTGCATGTTCTCCCCGTGACTGCGTGGGTTCCCTCCGGGTACTCCGGCTTCCTCCCACCTCCAAAGACATGCACCTGGGGATAAGTTGATTGGCAACACTAAATGGGCCCTAGTGTGTGAATGTGAGTGTGAATGTTGTCTGTCTATCTGTGTTGGCCCTGGGATGAGGTGGCGACTTGTCCAGGGTGTACACCGCCTTCCGCCCGATTGTAGCTGAGATAGGCTCCAGCGCCCCCCGCGACCCCGAAGGGAATAAGCGGTAGAAAATGGATGGATGGATAATGATAATAAAAACCACAACAATACTACTAATAATAACAATAATAATTATATCGATAATAATATTATAATAACTATAAAAATAATGATAATAAAAACAACAACAATACTAATAATAATAACAATAATAATTATATCAATAATAATAATAATTATAATAATTACAAAAATAATAAAACAAGAACAATAATAATAACAATAATAATAATAAAACAACAATAATAATACTAATAATAATAACAACAATAATAATAATACTAATAATAACAAAAATAATAACAATAATAATAATAATAATAATACATTTAATAATAGTAATAGCAATGATAATAACACAACAATAATAACAATAATAAAAAAAAATAATAATAATAATAACAATAAAAACAACAATACTACAAATAATAATAACAATAATAATAATTATGATAATAAAAATAATGATAAAAATAATAAAACAACAATAATAACACAACAATAATAATAATCTTGATAATAAAAATAATTATAAAAATAATAAAACAACAATAATAAAACAACAACAATAATAATAATAACAATAAAAACAACAATACTACAAATAATAATAAGAATAATAATAATTATGATAATAAAAATAATGATAAAAATAATAAAACAACAATAATAACAACAATAATAATAATCATGATAATAAAATAATGATAAAAATAATACAACAACAATAATAACACAACAATAATAATAATCATGATAATAAAAATAATGATAAAAATAATAAAACAACAATAATAAAACAACAACAATAATAATAACACTACTACTACTACTAATAATAATAACAATAATAATAATAATAATAAAAACAATACTAATAATAGTAGCATTAATAAAAACAACAATAATAATAACAATAATCACAATAATAAAAACAACAATAATAATAATAGCAATAATAATAACAATAATCACAATAATAATAATAACAATAATGATAATAACAAAGATACAAGTTTAACACGATCAGAATACAATTGTATAATGTAACAAGTATGCCGTCGGTATTGGTCACGTCGTCACTTGGTATCGGCTCAATACCAACATGGGCAGTATTGCCCACCCCCTACTTTCTCTTCTCTCACTCGTTCCCGCGTTCCGCGCGCACACGCGTCTGACTTGGCCCCGGTCACGCGCCCCGGACGATTCCTGCGCACTGCTGGCGCGCCTGCAGAGAGCATCTGCCCGGGAAGGAGACCACAGCGCCAACAACGCTCCTTTTTTCCTCTCCTCCTACTCTCTCTCTCTCACACTTTGACTTTTTTTTTTTTTTATATAGCTCCACGCACCTTCCACCATCATGCGTCCCAGCCGGAGACACATTTTCAACTCGGTCCTTGTTGACGATGGCACGTTTTTTTCAATTACGCGCGACGAGTTGCGCAGCGGGAACAAACTTTAAAGGCTTTTTTTAATCAAAAAGGGACATTTTTTTCCATTTTTTTCTTTTTTGTTGTTGTAAATATATGAAGGGACGTGAGTCGCCGCTTGCTTGAGAGCTTCTAACGGTTCTGGATTGGAGACGCGCGCGGTGGGGATTGCAATAAGAGCGTCTATAGGGAACGCACCGATGATACAACATGGGTAAGTGATGAGCAGAAAAGTGCCTGGTCAGCACATTTAAAGCATTCCTTTGCAGCGCATAAATAAGTGCACCCGCAAAATGGACATACATATGTCATATACAAGCAGCAACAGGGTGCACAATTGATTGCACGAAGTCAAAGGCTTGCAAAAAATAGAACCCCCTCAATCAAAGCCTTAATTGTAGAGCTTTGACTAAAATCACAAGAAAAGAAACATCTCTTTTGTGTAGCATGTATCAGATTTGAGTCATTCCTCCAACTTCTGCACCCCCCCACTTTCCTGACAGCTCCTCCAATCTTCTCATCCCACACTGCCTCCTCCATTTTAGTGCTCACAAGGTACACAAACCCACACTTGCTTTGCCTTCTGCAGCTCCAATCAACCCAAGGGTATGCAGGGTATATAGTAGAAGTATACAGGTAAAAGCCAGTAAATTAGAATATTTGGAAAAACTTGATTTATTTCAGTAATTGCATTCAAAAGGTGTAACTTGTACATTATATTTATTCATTGCACACAGACTGATGCATTCAAATGTTTATTTCATTTAATTTTGATGATTTGAAGTGGCAACAAATGAAAATCCAAAATTCCGTGTGTCACAAAATTAGAATATTACTTAAGGCTAATACAAAAAAGGGATTTTTTAGAAAGGTTGGCCAACTGAAAAGTATGAAAATGAAAAATATGAGCATGTACAATACTCAATACTTGGTTGGAGCTCCTTTTGCCTCAATTACTGCGTTAATGCGGCGTGGCATGGAGTCGATGAGTTTCTGGCACTGCTCAGGTGTTATGAGAGCCCAGGTTGCTCTGATAGTGGCCTTCAACTCTTCTGCGTTTTTGGGTCTGGCATTCTGCATCTTCCTTTTCACAATACCCCACAGATTTTCTATGGGGCTAAGGTCAGGGGAGTTGGCGGGCCAATTTAGAACAGAAATACCATGGCCCGTAAACCAGGCACGGGTAGATTTTGCGCTGTGTGCAGGCGCCAAGTCCTGTTGGAACTTGAAATCTCCATCTCCATAGAGCAGGTCAGCAGCAGGAAGCATGAAGTGCTCTAAAACTTGCTGGTAGACGGCTGCGTTGACCCTGGATCTCAGGAAACAGAGTGGACCGACACCAGCAGATGACATGGCACCCCAAACCATCACTGATGGTGGAAACTTTACACTAGACTTCAGGCAACGTGGATCCTGTGCCTCTCCTGTCTTCCTCCAGACTCTGGGACCTCGATTTCCAAAGGAAATGCAAAATTTGCATGGTTGGGTGATGGTTTGGGGTGCCATGTCATCTGCTGGTGTCGGTCCACTCTGTTTCCTGAGATCCAGGGTCAACGCAGCCGTCTACCAGCAAGTTTTAGAGCACTTCATGCTTCCTGCTGCTGACCTGCTCTATGGAGATGGAGATTTCAAGTTCCAACAGGACTTGGCGCCTGCACACAGCGCAAAATCTACCCGTGCCTGGTTTACGGACCATGGTATTTCTGTTCTAAATTGGCCCGCCAACTCCCCTGACCTTAGCCCCATAGAAAATCTGTGGGGTATTGTGAAAAGGAAGATGCAGAATGCCAGACCCAAAAACGCAGAAGAGTTGAAGGCCACTATCAGAGCAACCTGGGCTCTCATAACACCTGAGCAGTGCCAGAAACTCATCGACTCCATGCCACGCCGCATTAACGCAGTAATTGAGGCAAAAGGAGCTCCAACCAAGTATTGAGTATTGTACATGCTCATATTTTTCATTTTCATACTTTTCAGTTGGCCAACATTTCTAAAAATCCCTTTTTTGTATTAGCCTTAAGTAATATTCTAATTTTGTGACACACGGAATTTTGGATTTTCATTTGTTGCCACTTCAAATCATCAAAATTAAATGAAATAAACATTTGAATGCATCAGTCTGTGTGCAATGAATAAATATAATGTACAAGTTACACCTTTTGAATGCAATTACTGAAATAAATCAAGTTTTTCAAAATATTCTAATTTACTGGCTTCTACCTGTATATAGCATTAGGGTATATGGTGCACTTTTTTGGGGGTAGAAATCCACCAGACTGTCGGTATATGTGACACAATTTATGTCATTCTTATTGGAAATGTCACTTTTTTGCAGGATAGGTGAGCGATTTCCACTCGCAGACCCAGTAAATGAAATTATTATATGTAGGTATAATGATTCAAGATAAAATGAACTGGAAATGTCATAAATAAATACAAATATACAACATAAAGTGGCAAGAAACACGTCAATAATGAATAAAGCAAAACATGTCCTACACACAAAAAAATGCTATTATTAATTATTATTGATACATGTTATTTTGACAACCCAATTTATGAGTTGCGAGTAGAGATGTCCGATAATGGCTTTTTTTGCCGATATTCGATATTCCGATATTGCCCAACTCTTAATTACCGATTCCGATATCAAGCGATACCGATATATACAGTCGTGGAATTAACACATTATTTTGCCATTAAACCAGTGTTTTTCAACCTTTTTTGAGCCAAGGCACATTTTTTGCGTTGAAAAAATCCGGGAGGCACACCACCGACAGAAATCGTTAAAAAAACTAAACTCAGTTGACAGTAAAAAGTTGTTATCGCAATTGTCAGATATGAATTCAAACCATAACCATAACCAAGCATGCATCACTATAGCACTTGTCTCAAAGTAGGTCTACTATTATTTTGAGTTTTTCTGTGTTTTCCTGTGTGCGGTGTTTTAGTTCTTGTCTTGCGCTCCTATTTTGGTGTCGATTGTCATGTCATGCACGGATGCACTTTGTGGACGCCGTCTGCTGCTCCACACGCTGTAAGTCTTTGCTGTCGTCCAGCATTCTGTTTTTGTTTACTTTGTAGCCAGTTCAGTTTTAGTTTCGTTCTGCATAGCTTTCCCTAAGCTTCAATGCCTTTTCTTAGAGGCACTCACCTTTTGTTTATTTTTGGTTTAAGCATTAGATACCTTTTTTTTACCTGCACACTGCCTCCCGCTGTTTCCGACATCTACAAAGCAATTAGCTACCGGCTGCCACCATATGAAAGAGTATTACACGATTACTCCGCTGAGCTCTAGGCAGCACCGACACTCAACAACAACACATAATTTGAGTTGCGAGTAGAGATGTCCGATAATGGCTTTTTTTTGCCGATATCCGATATTGTCCAACTCTTAATTACCGATTCCGATATCAAGCGATACCGATATATTCAGTCGTGGAATTAACACATTATTTTGCCTAATTTTGTTGTGATGCCCCGCTGGATGCATTAAACCAGTGTTTTTCAACCTTTTTTGAGCCAAGGCACATTTTTTGCGTTGAAAAAATCCGGGAGGCACACCACCGGCAGAAATCGTTAAAAAACTAAACTCACTTGACAGTAAAAAGTTGTTATCGCAATTGTCGGATATGAATTCAAACCATAACCATAACCAACCATGCATCACTATAGCACTTGTCTCAAAGTAGGTCTACTATTATTTTGAGTTTTTCTGTGTTTTCCTGTGTGTGGTGTTTTAGTTCTTGTCTTGCGCTCCTATTTTGGTGTTGATTGTCATGTCATGCACGGGTGTACTTTGTGGACGCCATCTGCTCCACACGCAGTAAGTCTTTGCTGTCGTCCAGCATTCTGTTTTTGTTGACTTTGTAGCCAGTTCAGTTTTAGTTTGGTTCTGCATAGCTTTCCCTAAGCTTCAATGCCTTTTCTTAGAGGCACTCACCTTTTGTTTATTTTTGGTTTAAGCATTAGATACCTTTTTTTTACCTGCACACTGCCTCCCGCTGTTTCCGACATCTACAAAGCAATTAGCTACCGGCTGCCACCATATGAAAGAGTATTACACGATTACTCCGCTGAGCTCTAGGCAGCACCGACACTCAACAACAACACATAATTTGCGGACTATAATTACCGTATTTTTCGGAGTATAAGTCGCTCCGGAGTATAAGTCGCACCGGTCGAAAATGCATAATAAAGAAGGAAAAAAACATATATAAGTCGCACTGGAGTATAAGTCGCATTTTTGGGGGAAATTTATTTGATAAAAGCCAACACCAAGAATAGACATTTGAAAGGCAATTTAAAATAAATAAAGAATAGTGAACAACAGGCTGAATAAGTGTACGTTATATGAGGCATAAATAACCAACTGGTTTGTTAACGTAACATATTATGGTAAGAATCATTCAAATAACTATAACATATAGAACATGCTATACGTTTATCAAACAATCTGTCACTCCTAATCGCTAAATCCCATGAAATCTTATACGTCTAGTCTCTTACGTGAATGAGATAAATAATATTATTTGTTATTTTACAGTAATGTGTTAATCATTTCACACATAAGTCGCTCCAGAGTATATTCATCGTGTATCTCCTCATGATTCTTGAAGAGTTGGGAGATCAAATTGCTCGTATTAAAGGAAGCATAACCAACTTTTTGGCAGTTTTTTTATCCGTCAGAGACACTTTAAAATAATCCCAAACCATAGACACGGTGTCATTAGTCGGTCACCGAGCGAGCTCGCTTGTTAGCCACGGCTACAGCACCGGCAACAACACACTCTTGTTGTTGTTATGCTGCGACATCTCTAGTTGCGAGTGTAAGCCATTAGTAAATCAGAGGCTACTCAGAAGGTGAGATAACTCCTGGAAATGACTGGTGTGTGTGTCCAAGTTAAAGGAAACGGCAGGGTGTCTTCTTTTAACAGATTTACTACAATCTTTGGCAAGCGAGGTAATATTTGCTGTGGTCTGGAAGAACAAAATGCAGCCAATATTACTTACTTTTTTTATGAAGAGAAATCCATTTTTGGGGTTATAAAGATACTATTTTAACTACATTTCTGGGTTTTCAGAACAATAAACCATTTCTGGGTTGTTTTTCAATGAGTAAGGCATTTTTGGGTAAAAAGCTATTTTTTTTTAATTAAAAATTTACATTTTTCTTGAAGGGAATTTTATTAAGGATTAATCTCATTAGCATTATTTACAATCACTTATGTACATTGACATTTTTGAGCATGCTGTATAGAACTACTATGACCATACACGGCAATTATTGTAAAATAAATGTCACTCATATCTTGCTTTTGAGTATATTTTAATGGAATAAAGATTATTTTGATCAATAGTTGAGAAAGAGTAGGACAAACCAGCAGTAAAATGTATAATTTTTAACCAACTATTGGGTCGAGGAGCGGTAAAGTTTGGGCAACCCAATAGTTGGGTTTGGCATAACCCAACATTGTTTTAACAGATTTATTACAATTTTTGGCAAGCTAGGTAATGTTTGCTGTGGTCTGGAACAACATGGCACACAAACAACTATCTGAAATTTTTATGGAGAGCAATCAATTTTTGGGGTTGAAAGGGTATTATTTTAACTCAGTTTCTGGGTTTTCAGAACACATTTTTGGGTAAAAGGCTTTTAAATTTTATTTCTCATTGACATTATTTACAATCACACATCTTATGTACATGAACTGTACTCGACAATTCTTGTAAAAAAAAAAAAGTCACTAAAATCTTGCTTTTGAGTATATTTTAATGAAATGAAAATAATTTTGATCAGTAGTTGGGAAGGAGTAGGACAAACCAGCAGTAAAATGTATAATTTTTAACCAACTATTGGGTCAATGAGACACTTTAAAATAATCCCAAACCATAGACACGGTGTCATTAGTCGGTCACCGAGCGAGCTCGCTTGTTAGCCACGGCTACAGCACCGGCAACAACACACTCTTGTTGTTGTTATGCTGCGACATCTCGAGTTGCGAGTGTAAGCCATTAGTAAATCAGAGGCTACTCAGAAGGTGAGATAACTCCTGGAAATTACTGGCTTTTAATGGCCAAAGGTATAGATGTGTGTGTCCAAGTTAAAGGAAACGACAGGCTGTCTTCTTTTAACAGATTTACTACAATCTTTGGCAAGCGAGGTAATGTTTGCTGTGGTCTGGAACACAACAGAACAAATACCCAGAACCCCTTGTAGCACTAACTCTTCCGGGACGCTACAATATACACCTCTCAAACCCGCCCCCTCCAACCCCGCCCACCTCAACCTCCTCATGCTCTCTCAGGGAGAGCATGTCCCAAATTCCAAGCTGCTGTTTTGAGGCATGTTAAAAAAAAATAATGCACTTTGTGCCATGTTGGCATTTTTTTCCATAACTTGAGTTGATTTATTTTGGGAAAACCTTGTTACATTGTTTAATGCATCCAGCGGGGCATCATAACAAAATGAGGCATAATAATGTGTTCATTTCAAGACTGTATATATCGGTATCGGTTGATATCGGAATCGGTAATTAAGAGTTGGACAATATCGGAATATTGGATATGGGCAAAAAAGGCATTATCGGACATCTCTATACTGAAATTCCACGACATAGTGAATTTGCAAACAGCTAAAATTATACACAAAACCAACTATAACCTTCTACCCAAATGTACAACAATAATTCTCAACAAAAGAAGAGAACTATAATCTTAGAGAAAATATTAATTTAAAACATTAGTACGCATGTACAACACTTAAAACCTTCAGTATATCAGTATGTGGAATTAAATGATGGAATGGACTAAGCAAAGAAATCAAACAAAGTACCGTCGGAGGCAGATATTTACATATATCCGAATTTAAGTGTTACTTCTTTTATTTCATAATCATATTACATAACAGCTAGTGTTTTTCTTCCAATTGTGGTCTTTTGGTTGTCTGCAAATACTGTGTGCTAACCTTGAATATGGAATGTAAGAAAGAGAGATACTCCTTCTTCTTATCTATTCTTATGTCCAGGTGCGGAGGACAATGGGCATGTGTTTGGGCTGGAGGGACAAGACTGCGAGGGTGGGAGGGAGAGAGACTTTATAGAAGAGAAGGTTTCCATTTTTGGAGATTAGACCTTCTTAGCTGCGTGATTGAATGTTCTATGCTGGACTGGTCTCATTTATATTTACAAAGCTTTGCAAATATATTCAAAATACCTATTCTGTCTCTGGTGGTTCTTCTACTCAGATTTAAGTGTCGTCAAGAGGTTGGGAGCGACCAGCGACTTGAATTCCCTGGGAGGAACAACTGGTCCAAACGCAACAGTACTGATATAATCCACTTCGAGAAACTACTCAAACTTAAAAATGTTCACAAAGTACAAAGAAGAAGAAGCACGATAAACATTCTGAATTTATCAATTTTCTAGATTATCTTATTTATCCCACCATATGAATTATAACTTACTTCACTAATTATTATTTATTTATTTTCAATGTTATTTCTTATGGAGTATATTGTGAATACATTGAGAACAGGAAGTGAGCAAAAGTTTTAGCAACTGCTATGTGAAGGAAAAGGGGTAGGATTGAATAAGCTCTGCTTCTTCCTACTCCTTTTCCAACATGTCGAACAGAGGAACTGGACATTGTGATGCATCGTGTTGTACGCATGTATGTGTGACGCATCATGTTGTATGCATGCATGTGTGACGCATCATGTTGTACGCATGCATGTGTGACGCATCGTGTTGTACGCATGCATGTGTGACGCATCATGTTGTACGCATGCATGTGTGCCACAGCATCCAGAGCCTTAAGGAACTCCGGGCGGATCTCATCCACCCCCGGGGCCCTGCCACCGAGGAGCTTTTTAACTACCTCAGCCACCTCAGCCCCAGAAATAGAAGAGCCCACCACAGATTCCCCAGGCTCTGCTTCCTCATAGGAAGACGTGTTGGTGGGATTGAGGAGGTCTTCGAAGTATTCTCTCCACCGATCCACAACATCCGCAGTCGAGGTCAGCAGAACACCATCCTCACCATACACGGTGTTGACAGTGCACTGCTTCCTCTTCCTGAGGCGGCGGATGGTGGTCCAGAATCGCTTCGAAGCCGCCCGGAAGTCGTTTTCCATGGCTTCCCCGAACTCCTCCCATGTCCGAGTTTTTGCCTCCGCAACCGCTGAAGCCGCACACCGCTTGGCCTGTCAGTACCTGTCCGCTGCCTCAGGAGTCCTATGAGCCAAAAGAACACGATAGGACTCCTTCTTCAGCTTGACGGCATCCCTCACCGCCGGTGTCCACCAACGGGTTCTGGGATTACCACCACGACAGGCACCAACTACCTTGCGGCCACAGCTCCAATCAGCTGCCTCGACAATAGAGGCGCGGAACATGGTCCACTCGGACTCAATGTCCAGCACCTCCCTCGTGACATGTTCAAAGTTCTTCCGGAGGTGGGAGTTGAAACTCTCTCTGACAGGAGACTCTGCCAGACGTTCCCAGCAAACCCTCACAATGCGTTTGGGCCTGCCAGGTCTGTCCGGCATCCTCCCCCACCATCGCAGCCAACTCACCACCAGGTGGTGATCGGTTGAAAGCTCCGCCCCTCTCTTCACCCGAGTGTCCAAAACATGAGGCCGCAAATCCGATGACACAACTACAAAGTCGATCATGGAACTGCGGCCTAGGGTGTCCTGGTGCCAAGTGCACATATGGACACCCTTATGTTTGAACATGGTGTTCATTATGGACAATATGTGACGGGCACAAAAGTCCAATAACAAAACACCACTCGGGTTCAGATCCGGGCGGCCATTCTTCCCAATCACGCCTCTCCAGGTTTCACTGTCGCTGCCAACATGAGCATTGAAGTCCCCCAGTAGAACGAGGGAATCACCCGGGGGAGCACTCTCAAGTACTCCCTCGAGCGAATCCAAAAAGGGTGGGTACTCTGAACTGCCGTTTGGCGCGTAAGCGCAAACCACAGTCAGGACCCGTCCCCCCACCCGAAGTCGGAGGGAAGCTACCCTCTCGTCCACTGGGTTGAACTCCAACGTGCAGGCTCTGAGCCGGGGGGAAACAAGAATTGCCACCCCAGCCTGTCGCCTCTCATTGCCGGCAACGCCAGAGTGGAAGAGAGTCCAGCCCCTCTCGAGAGAACTGGTTCCAGAGCCCTTGCTGTGCGTCGAAGTCGAGTCGAGTCCGACTATATCCGACTATATCTAGCCGGAATTTCTCGACCTCGCGCACTAGCTCAAGCTCCTTCCCCCCCAGCGAGGTGACGTTCCACGTCCCAAGAGCTAGCTTCTGTAGCCGAGGATCGGACCGCCAAGTGCCCTGCCCTCGGCTTCCGCCCAGCTCACACTGCACCCGACCTCTATGGCCCCTGCTATGGGTGGTGAGCCCATTGGAGGGGGGACCCACGTTGCCTCTTCGGGCTGTGCCCGGCCGGGCCCCATGGGGACAGGCCCGGCCACCAGGCGCTCGCCATCGTGCCCCGCCTCCGGGCCTGGCTCCAGAGGGGGGCCCCGGTGACCCGCGTCCGGGCGAGGGAAATCTGGGTCCTTTATTTGTATTCGTCATGGAGGTCTTCGAGCTGCTCTTTGTCTGATCCCTCACCTAGGACCAGTTTGTCTTGGGAGACCCTACCAGGGGGCATAAAGCCCCCGGACAACATAGCTCCTAGGATCATTGGGACACGCAAACTCCTCTACCACGGTAAGGTGGCAGCTCAGAGAGGAGGTCGCTTGAACACGTTTGGCACAACTCGGCTGGTGGTGTCCAAACCGTACACACAAGCAAAAAAAACCCCGGGAAATAAACCATAAACCATTTACATTTAGATTGAAACTCTCGCTATCAAAACCTAACGACCCCCTGTCAAAATGTCACTGATGACAAAATGATACACAATTGCCTCGGATGAATAACTTTCAAATCAGCGACGCACTTGTCTACTTTACACAAAACCCTCTCTCCGTCTCCATTTTTTTTATTCAGTTCCACATAAACAACACCCGAGAAAAGGACATCCTCTTGCATGGGCATTCGGTTATTTTAGTAATCCATTAATCGAGTGATTGAATTAAACAGAACTGTGGAAGACCACCAATTACGGACATGACAGCTTTGTTCATGGTTTTGAACAAAGATTGATGTCTGTTTTTATGCTTTTCAGTCATAGTTCTTGCCAGTTCTCGCTCGTGCTCCAACCCAACCAACCCCTCTCCTTCCCGGCTGCTGCTTTTTAACAGAGCGACCGGTGATTAGATAAGCCGGCCCAGGTGTGCCACCTACGCACCTGTCACTAATCTCGAAGCCGGTCCATGGCACAACCCGCTTCGCTGCAGGTCCGCAGGCCACGCCCCCCACAACAACTTTCTAAGCTCAATGCTACTCTTAGGGGGTGGCTGGTGAGGCACTGACTTCATCACAGTCAGATTTACAAACATATGAACCCTAAAGAGTATCTTATTCACCATTTGATTGGCAGCAGTTAACGGGTTATGTTTAAAAGCTCATACCAGCATTCTTCCCTGCTTGGCACTCAGCATCAAGGCTTGGAATTGGGGGTTAAATCACTAAAAATTATTCCCGGGCGCGGCGCCGCTGCTGCCCACTGCTCCCCTCACCTCCCAGGGGGTGATCAAGGGGATGGGTCAAATGCAGAGGACAAATTTCATTACACCTAGTGTGTGTGTGACAATCATTGGTACTTTAACTTAACTTTAACTTTACACATACAAACTGTAGCACACAAAAAAGCACATTTAATAATTTTTTTTTTATTATGGTCTTACCTTTACTTAGAAATTAAGTCCATGCGCCGCAACTAAAGCCCTCACTTAAACTTTCCACGTGCAAGATTGAATCTATTTAAAAAAGTGTAACCGAGGGTTTATAAATGTCGCCTATACTGTATGAAACTACAAAATAACAAACACGGAGGCTCCAGTTTACACGAGGACCACTTTATTTACCTTCTTTCAAAAACCTCCGCAACGTGACATCACTTCCGCTCTTAGCGCCTTCAAAATAAGAGCTCAAGGCATATACTGTATAACAGCGCATAACAGGAACTTAACATCACAAAGAGGAAAGCCCATGAAAATAGGTTACAAAAGTTATTTATTAAGAAGCCAAAAAGTGCAAAAACAATAATGTTTGTGTTGGAGGAGTTGTGAATTAGATACACCTGCAGTCTGCAGGTGTATCTAATGTTGTGTCCCTGCAGTCATTCACAACTCCTCCAACACCAACATTATTGTTTTTGCACTTTTTGGCTTCTTATGAAATAATTTTTTAAAATAGATTCAATCTTGCACGTGGAAAGTTTAAGTGTGGGCTTTAGTTGATACAACAATTCTACGGCGGGGGTGCAGGAGGCGAGCCTCAGCCAATGCGTCTTTTGCAGCCGTTTTATGATCGCTCAGCACAAGAAATACTTTACACACATACAGTTGTTGACAAAATACACTGTACATTATATACCTCAGCTAACTAAACTATGGAAATGTATAATATAATTCATATAGCAATACAGTCTCACTGCACAGCAGGCCAGCAGTTAGCCGAGTCATTGCGCAATCCATGTTGAGACACTGAGTGACGTGCCTCAACTGGCTGCTGTTCACCGCACCGTCTCTTCTCAGTATTTGAACGGCAAATGTGAGAATTCAGCGATTTTGAATAAAAATAATCTAAAACTGGTGAAGTTAAATGGAAAATAACTTTATAGTATAATCACTGAATACATATAACAATTTAATTTTTCTTTTTTCTTTTTACATTTTTTTTCTTTCCATGATGGCAGGTGAGGCCCCGCCTCACCTGCCATAAGGTGCAGATGTTCTCCCGAAATGTGTTTGTCATTCTTGTTTGGTTTTGGTTCACAGTATGGCGCATTATTAGTAAGAGTGTTAAAGTTTTTGTTTTACCGCCACCGTCAGTGTAACCTGTGTGGTTGTTGACCAAGTATGCCTTGCTGTCATTTTCGTGAGCAAGCAGAAGCCCCGTACAACATGTGGCTGGGCTGGCACGCTGGTTGTATTAGGCGCTAAATGTTCTACTATCACGGCACGTTCGAGATAATAGTTGCCCTGAAATTCATAGTCTGCCGGAAAAATCGGGAGGGTTGACAAGTATGACTCTGTCTAGCGCAATTTGTATAAAACCCGCGGTCCGCACTAACATTCAATTGGAGTGGACCGCTCGCCTGTGTATCGGTTGGGAACATCTCTGCGCTGCTGACCCGTCTCCGCTCGGGATGGTTTCCTGCTGACCCCACTGTGGACTGGACTGTGGACTGGACTCTTACTGTTAAGCTGGATCCACTATGGACTGTTCTCTCACAATATTATGTTAGACCCATTCGACATCCATTGCATTCGGTCTCCCTAGAGGGGGGGGGGGGGGGGGGTTACCCACATATGCGGTCCTCTCCAAGGTTTCTCATAGTCATTCACATCGACGTCCCACTGGGGTGAGTTTTTCCTTGCCCTTATGTGGGCTTTGTACCGAGGATGCCGTTGTGGCTTGTGCAGCCCTTTGAGACACTTGTGATTTAGGGCTGATTGATTGATTGATTGATATTAAGGTGTGGGCCGCGTGTCTGAGACCCTTAGTTTATACATAGCACAAAGCAAAAAAAAAAACTTTGTATGCAGTGTTATTTCATTTTAAATTTCAAAAGATTTTTGCGGCTCCCATTGTTTTCTTTAATTTGTGAAACTGGTCAAAATGGCTCTTTGACTGGTAAAGGTTGCTGACCCCTGCCCTAGGAGATCTAATCACCTGTTCAGCTGTGTCTCGCCGTCGGCACTTGCCACGCCCCCCGTCCGATGGTGCTCTGCCCTCAGCACTATAGACAGAGGCGGTGACCTTTGCTCCTGCAGGCGGCGCCGGCCACACCTCCCTCCACACTTTACCATTCAGTGCTCTTATCGTGAAGGCCAGACGTTGTGCTGTCGGTCTTTCAGGTGTCTTTACAGCTGCTGTGAGCCTGCAAACCATCAGCAGTCATCTCACAAAAAAGTCACACTTGTGTTGTATTGTGACATTTCTCATTTTCAAGTATGCCTTAACCTTGATTCGGTGCATTGTGAGGAACTTTGTGTTGTTGTGACGAATGCCGCGCTGGTGGATCTGATGACTAATACGTGTTGACTCCGCGTCTCTGTCTGGACTGCTGCACTACCAAGTCAAATGCGTTCTTTTACCACTCCTTGGTACATCTGAACCCAGTTTTGCTCCCCGTCCCTCCCAATCTTAGCTCCAGCAAAAAGATAATAATGCGTACGTGGTATTTCGTCAACAATATAATTACTATATCGTGTTTGCACAGCATAATCCTGGGCGGTGTTTCTAATATTGGTGAGGCTCTTTGGTCACATGAAAAGAAGCAAAATACAACCACAATAATACACATATTGTTAAATGAATCCCTCTTTGACGATTGTAGCAAAAGAAGCCCATACAAATGTTATGAGTGCACATGACAAAGGCTGTGGGGCTTCCATCCCGCCCACACACATATTAATGCAACAAATTACTGCACACCGCTAAGCTTTTTATTATTAATTTTTTTTTACAATTAGGAACACCAACATGTATTAATGCATTTTGGAGATTATTTCCTTTGAGCAAAGCCTTTCCCATGATTAACTTTTAACCGCATGGCTGTGTGTGACCCCAGGAGGTAAATGTGTACTTTTAATAAGAAAAAGTCCAAATTCACACACTTAAAGGACCCAAAGTGTCCAGATTAACGACATTAATTAACCAGTTCTTCTTATGTAATTATTTCCTCTAAAATCTTGCTGGCGATTTGCATAATACGGTATTTTCCGACTGCCGATGAATGGTCTATTTTCGATCTTTTTTCATATATAAGGCGCACCCGACTATAGGGTGCATTAAAGGAGTCGTAGGATTATTATCAGCCTTCCCGGTAAGGTCTATTCAGGTGTACTGGAGAGGAGGCTACGCCGGATAGTCGAAACCTCGGATTCAGGAGGAACAGTGTGGTTTTCGTCCTGGTCGTGGAACTGTGGACCAGCTCTATACTCTGGGCAGGGTCCTTGAGGGTGCATGGGAGTTTGCCCAACCAGTCTACATGTGCTTTGTGGACTTGGAGAAGGCATTCGACCGTGTCCCTCGGGAAGTCCTGTGGGGAGTGCTCATAGAGTATGGGGTATCGGACTGTCTGATTGTGGCAGTCCACTCCCTGTATGATCAGTGCCAGAGCTTGGTCCGCATTGCCGGTAGTAAGTCGGACACGTTTCCAGTGAGGGTTGGACTCCGCCAAGGCTGCCCTTTGTCACCCATTCTGTTCATAACTTTTATGGACAGAATTTCTAGGTGCAGTCAAGGCGTTGAGGGGATCTGGTTTGGTGGCTGCAGGATTAGGTCTCTGCTTTTTGCAGATGATGTGGTCCTGATGGCTTCATCTGGCCAGGATCTTCAGCTCTCACTGGATCGGTTCGCAGCTGAGTGTGAAGTGACTGGGATGAGGATCAGCACCTCCAAGTCCGAGTCCATGGTTCTCGCCCGGAAAAGGGTGGAGTGCCATCTCCGGGTTGGGGAGGAGATCTTGCCCCAAGTGGAGGAGTTCAAGTACCTCGGAGTCTTGTTCACGAGTGAGGGATGAGTGGATCGTGAGATCGACAGGCGGATCGGTGCGGCGTCTTCAGTAATGCGGACGCTGTATCGATCCGTTGTGGTGAAGAAGGAGCTGAGCCGGAAGGCAAAGCTCTCAATTTACCGGTCGATCTACGTTCCCATCCTCACCTATGGTCATGAGCTTTGGGTTATGACCGAAAGGACAAGATCACGGGTACAAGCGGCCGAAATGAGTTTCCTCCGCCGGGTGGCGGGGCTCTCCCTTAGAGAAAGGGTGAGAAGCTCTGTCATCCGGGGAGAGCTCAAAGTAAAGCCGCTGCTCCTCCACATCGAGAGGAGCCAGATGAGGTGGTTCGGGCATCTAGTCAGGATGCCACCCGAGCGCCTCCCTAGGGAGTTGTTTAGGGCACGTCCGACCGGTAGGAGGCCACGAGGAAGACCCAGGACACGTTGGGAAGACTATGTCTCCCGGCTGGCCTGGGAACGCCTCGGGATCCCCCGGGAGGAGCTGGACGAAGTGGCTGGGGAGAGGGAAGTCTGGGCTTCCCTGCTTAGGCTGCTGCCCCCGCGACCCGACCTCGGATAAGCGGAAGAAGATGGATGGATGGATGGATATATATATATATATATATATATATATATATATATATATATATATATATATATATATATATATATATATATATATTAGAGATGCGCGGATAGGCAATTATTTCATCCGCAACCGCATCAGAAAGTCGTCAACCATACGCCATCCACCCGAACTAACATTTAATCAGAACCGCACCCGCCCGCACCCGCCCGTTGTTATATATCTAATATAGACGATGCAAGGCATTAGTGAGGTTATAAAGCTTTTGCCTGTTAAAGAAAGGAAACTGATCCAATGCAGCACAGACATTCGCGTGCCACGCTGTCACGGCCCAGACGCACACCAGTGTGCAATCATATGGGAGCCGCGCTGAGCGCACCTCCAAGCGCGTCTCGCTGCCGGCGACGGCCAGGTATGGGCCCGACGCTCCAGCGCCATCCATTTTCAGGGCTAGTTGATTCGGCAGGTGGGTTGTTACACACTCCTTAGCGGGTTCCGACTTCCATGGCCACCGTCCTGCTGTCTATATCAACCAGGGTGAGCACCACCCCTTTCGTGAGCGCACTGCGCGCGGAGTGACCCCTGTTACGCGCCCCCGGCAACAGGGGTGGCGGGCAGGTAAGCTGCGCGGGCGGAGCGCGCGGAGTGACCCCTGTTACGAGCCCCCGGCCACGGGGGTGGCGGGCAGGTAAGCTGCTTACCTGCTGCGCGTGACGCCGGCCGCGGCGAAGGCGGACGAGGCGGGGTGTCGGTGCGGTGGGCGCGGCGGTGACCCTGGACGTGCGTCGGGCCCTTCTCGCGGATCGCCTCAGCTACGGCTCCCGGTGGGGCCCTCTCGGGGGAAGGGGCCTCGGTCCTGGACCCCGGCGAGGCGTCCCTTCTCCGCTCCGTAAAAGTGTCCATCTCTTTTTTTTTTTTCTTCTGTTGTGGCATATGCTGCAGGTGCCTGCTCGTTTTTCGTATGTGGGTATCAACATTTAACTATGTATATATATTTCCGAATTGGTTTAACTGCCACCCGCCTGAATCTATTTAAAATCAAATTTTTTTTTATTTCAACCGCCCGACCCGACCCGCGGATAAAATCTAAATTTTTTTAATTTCAACCGCCCGATCCGCGGATAATCCGCGGATCGGGCGGTTGTGTCCGCAAACCGCGCATCTCTAATATATATATATATATATGAAATACTTGACTTGGTGAATTCTAGCTGTAAATATACTCCTCCCCTTTTAGCCACGCCCCCGACCACGCCCCCCCCCCCCCCCCCCGAAATCGGAGGTCTCAAGGTTAGCAAGTATGGGTGTTGCGAACCTCGGTAAAAGACCTTTTGTTGCAAAGAAACAAACAAATAGATGGACAAACCCACACGAATAAAGCCACAACCTCCTTGGTGAAAGGTAATTAAACCAGAGACAAACACATCGACCATACACGGGAGAGAAAAAGGTCAATCAACATCTCTCAGAGGGGCAAAATTCAGATCCATGAACTTTTCAAATGGTTTTGGCAGCCAGGAGAAGACCAAGTTTGACTGCAATGATTCACTAGTGGAGGGTAAGAGTTCATTTCCACACCACTGTACAGTAAGTCATTGACACATTCATTGTGATCTAATAATGTTACGGTATTATTTTTATTGAACATGCAACCAGTTTGAGCTGCATTAATTAATTAATTAATTCAATGAGAAGAAAACCCTTAGAATTGTATAGTGTTGCATTCATCAGAAAAAAATAATTAAGCAGAAAAAAACTGTGTATTGAAACGATTTGATCTAAAATACGCATTCAGGCTCTTAAATGTGTTTTATCCAAATACTCTATTTACCGTGCAAACTAATCAATAGATGACTTAACTCCCTCCAAAAAATGGACAGCTTCAGCCCTCATACAGTTAAAGGGGAACATTATCACCAGCGTCAATATATACCTTGATGTTCCAGAAAAAAGACCTTATATATTTTTAACCGATTTCCGAACTCTAAATGGGTGAATTTTGGCGAATTAAACGCCTTTCTAATATTCGCTCTCGGAGCGATGACGTCACAACGTGGCGTCACATCGTGAAGCAATCCGCCATTTTCTCAAACACCGAGTCAAATCAGCTGTGTTATTTTCCGTTTTTTTCGACTGTTTTCCGTACCTTGGAGACATCATGCCTCGTCGGTGTGTTGTCGGAGGGTGTAACAACACGAACAGGGACGGATTCAAGTTGCACCAGTGGCCCAAAGATGCCAAAGTGGCAAGAAATTGGACGTTTGTTCCGCACACTTTACCGACGAAAGCTATGCTACGACAGAGATGGCAAGAATGTGTGGATATCCTGCGACACTCAAAGCAGATGCATTTCCAACGATAAAGTCAAAGAAATCTGCCGCCAGACCCCCATTGAATCTGCCGGAGTGTGTGAGCAATTCAGGGACAAAGGACCTCGGTAGCACGGCAAGCAATGGCGGCAGTTTGTTCCCGCAGACGAGCGAGCTAAACCCCCTTTCAACCCTAGCTTCCCTGGCCTGCTGACATCAACTCCAAAACTGGACAGATCAGCTTTCAGGAAAAGAGCGCGGATGAGGGTATGTCTACAGAATATATTAATTGATGAAAACTGGGCTGTTTGGACTCTCAAAGTGCATGTTGTTGCCAAATGTATTTCATATGCTGTAAACCTAGTTCATAGTTGTTAGTTTCCTTTAATGCCAAACAAACACATACCAATCGTTGGTTAGAAGGCGATCGCCGAATTTGTCCTCGCTTTCTCCCGTGTCGCTGGCTGTCGTGTCGTTTTCCTCGGTTTCGCTTGCATACGGTTCAAAGCGATATGGCTCAATAGCTTCAGTTTCTTCTTCAATTTCGTTTTCGCTACCTGCCTCCACACTACAACCATCCGTTTCAATACATGCCTAATCTGTTGAATCGCTTAAGCCGCTGAAATCCGAGTCTGAATCCGAGCTAATGTCGCTATAGCTTGCTGTTCTTTCCGCCATGTTTGTTTGTGTTGGCTTCACTATGTGACGTCACAGGAAAATGGACTGGTGGTTAAAATCAGGCACTTTGAAGCTTTTTTTAGGGATATTGCGTGATGGGTAAAATTTTGAAAAAAACTTCGAAAAATATAATAAGCCACTGGGAACTGATTTTTAATGGTTTTAACCCTTCTGAAATTGTGATAATGCTCTCCCTTTTAAAATGTGGTTCATCATACATTTACAGTTACTTACTACATGTCTGAAAAGGAGTAGGAAGAAGCAGAGGTTATTCAATATACGTTTTTATAGGAAATGCAAACACATTTTTTCACATATTTTGCTTAATCTGTAATCAAACAAATAATCTAAGTTCTCGTGAATAAAACAGATGTTTATAAATTGTGATTCAGATGATAGATTGTCTCGTTTTTGGATACGGTTCAAGATGTACAAAACCCAAAAGCAGTGAAGTTGGCACGTTGTGTAATTCCCAAATAAAAACAGAATACGATGATTTGCAAATCCTTTTCGACTTTTATTCAATTGAATAGACTGCAAAGACAAGATATTTCATGTTCCAACTGAGAAACTTCATTTTTTTTTCTGCAAATAAGCATTAACTTAGAATTTAAAGGCAGCAACGCAATGCGAAATAGTTGTCACAGGGGCATGTTCACCACTGTGTTACGTGGCCTTTCCTTTTAACAACACTCAGTAAACGTTTGGGAACTGAGGAGACACATTTTTGAAGCTTCTCAGGTGGAATTATTTCCCATTCTTGCTTGATGTACAGCTTAAGTTGTTCAACAGTCCGGGGGTCTCCGTTGTGCTATTTTAGGCTTCATAATGCGCCACACATTTTCAATGTGAGAAAGAACTGGTCTAGTACCCGCACTGTTTTACTATGAAGCCACGCTGTTGTAACACGTGGCTTGGCATTGTCTTGCTGAAATAAGCAGGGGCGTCCATGATAACGTTGCTTGGATGGCAACGTATGTTGCTCCAAAACCTGTATGTACCTTTCAGCATTAATGGTGCCTCCACAGTGTCATGTCTGTGTGATCATGTTTTGTTTAAGTTATGTTCTGCTTGGTTTTGTACTCTTTTTAGTTCCTGCTTTTCACTCCCTTGTCTTGTTTCCATGGTTACCCATTAGTTTCACCTGTTCCACGTTTGGACTCATTGTGCACAATTGTTTTCATTCATTAGTTTTCACCTGCCCTCGCGACTCACGCACCTGTCTTTAATCATGTCACTACTATTCAACCCGGGAGTCGCCAGGCAGTCAGCTTGGCGACATCAAACTCCTGTGACTCTGCTTCACACTCTCCACACACCCTTATGACCCTTGCTGCTCTTTTTCATGCCGTTTTCTCGTCCAAGTAAGTTTTCTTTATTCATGCCATAGTTTGCAAGTTTTGTTTCATTGTTCATAGTTTCTGCCTTTGTGCAAGTTTTGTGTTTATAGTCAAGTTTTGTACTCTGCCTTTTGTTTATTGTTTTTTTGAGTGTTAAAATTAAATATGTATTCACCTGCACGTCATATCTGGTCCAAATCATTTGCACCTCGGGAGAACAAACCACGCCATAGTCCAAGTCCTGACACACAGATGTGTAAGTTACCCATGTCTTGGGCACTAATACACCCCCATACCATCACAGATGCTGGCTTTTACACTTTGCGCCTATAGCAATCCGGATGTTTCACAGTTTCCAAAAACGATTTGAAATGTGGACTCGTCAGACCACAGAACACTTTTCCACTTTGTATCAGTCCATCTTAGATGAGCTCGGGCCCAGCGGAGACGGCGGCGTTTCTGGGTGTTGTTGATAAATGGCTTTTGCTTTGCAAAAGTAGAGTTTTAACTTGCACTTACAGATGCAGCGATCAACTGTTGTTACCGACAGTGGTTTTCTGAAGTGTTCCTGAGCCCATGTGGTGATATCCTTTACACACAGATGTCGTTTTTTCATTCAGTACCGCCTGAGGGATCGAAGGTCCGTAATAACATCGCTTATGTGCAGTGATTTCTCCACGGACCGTAGGTGATGAAATCCCTAAATTCCTTGCAGTAGCTCGTTGAGAACTTGAGGGTTCCAGGTTCGATCCCCGCTTCCGCCGTCCTAGTCTCTACCGTTGTGTCCTTGGGCAAGACTCTTTACCCACCTGCTCCCAGTGCCACCCACATTGGTTTAAATGTAACTTAGATATTCGGTTTCACTATGTAAAAGCACTTTGAGTCACTTGAGAAAAAGCGCTATATAAAATGTAATTCACTTCACTTCACTTTTGCTTTGCAAAAGTAGAGTTTTAACTTGCACTTACAGATGCAGCGATCAACTGTTGTTACCGACAGTGGTTTTCTGAAGTGTTCCTGAGCCCATGTGGTGATATCCTTTACACACTGATGTCGCTTTTTCATTCAGTACCGCCTGAGGGATCGAAGGTCCGTAATAGCATCGCTTATGTGCAGTGATTTCTCCAGATTCTCTGAACTTTTTGATGATATTACGGACTGTAGGTGATGAAACCCCTAAATTCCTTGCAGTAGCTCGTTGAGAACTTGAGGGTTCCAGGTTCGATCCCCGCTTCCGCCATCCTAGTCTCTACCGTTGTGTCCTTGGGCAAGACTCTTTACCCACCTGCTCCCAGTGCCACCCACATTGGTTTAAATGTAACTTAGATATTCGGTTTCACTATGTAAAAGCACTTTGAGTCACTTGAGAAAAAGCGCTATATAAAATGTAATTCACTTCACTTCACTTTTGCTTTGCAAAAGTAGAGTTTTAACTTGCACTTACAGATGCAGCGATCAATTGTTGTTACTGACAGTGGTTTTCGTAAGTGTTCCTGAGCCCATGTGGTGATATCCTTTACACACACTGATGTCGCTTTTTCATTCAGTACCGCCTGAGGGATCGAAGGTCCGTAATAGCGTCGCTTATGTGCAGTGATTTCTCCAGATTCTCTGAACTTTTTGATGATATTACGGACCGTAGGTGATGAAATCCCTAAATTCCTTGCAGTAGCTCGTTGAGAACTTGAGGGTTCCAGGTTCGATCCCCGCTTCCGCCATCCTAGTCTTTACCGTTGTGTCCTTGGGCAAGACTCTTTACCCACCTGCTCCCAGTGCCACCCACATTGGTTTAAATGTAACTTAGATATTCGGTTTCACTATGTAAAAGCACTTTGAGTCACTTGAGAAAAAGCGCTATATAAAATGTAATTCACTTCACTTCACTTTTGCTTTGCAAAAGTAGAGTTTTAACTTGCACTTACAGATGCAGCGACCAACTGTTGTTACTGACAGTGGTTTTCTGAAGTGTTCCTGAGCCCATGTGGTGATATCCTTTACACACAGATGTCGCTTTTTCATTCAGTACCGCCTGAGGGATCGAAGGTCCGTAATAGCATCGCTTATGTGCAGTGATTTCTCCAGATTCTCTGAACTTTTTGATGATATTATGGACCGTAGGTGATGAAATCCCTAAATTCCTTGCAGTAGCTCGTTGAGAACTTGAGGGTTCCAGGTTCGATCCCCGCTTCCGCCATCCTAGTCTCTACCGTTGTGTCCTTGGGCAAGACTCTTTACCCACCTGCTCCCAGTGCCACCCACATTGGTTTAAATGTAACTTAGATATTGGGTTTCACTATGTAAAAGCACTTTGAGTCACTTGAGAAAAAGCGCTATATAAAATGTAATTCACTTCACTTCACTTTTGCTTTGCAAAAGTAGAGTTTTAACTTGCACTTACAGATGCAGCGATCAATTGTTGTTACTGACAGTGGTTTTCGTAAGTGTTCCTGAGCCCATGTGGTGATATCCTTTACACACTGATGTCGCTTTTTCATTCAGTACCGCCTGAGGGATCGAAGGTCCGTAATAGCATCGCTTATGTGCAGTGATTTCTCCAGATTCTCTGAACTTTTTGATGATATTACGGACCGTAGGTGATGAAATCCCTAAATTCCTTGCAGGAGCTCGTTGAGAACTTGAGGGTTCCAGGTTCGATCCCCGCTTCCGCCGTCCTAGTCTCTACCGTTGTGTCCTTGGGCAAGACTCTTTACCCACCTGCTCCCAGTGCCACCCACATTGGTTTAAATGTAACTTAGATATTCGGTTTCACTATGTAAAAGCACTTTGAGTCACTTGAGAAAAAGCGCTATATAAAATGTAATTCACTTCACTTCACTTTTGCTTTGCAAAAGTAGAGTTTTAACTTGCACTTACAGATGCAGCGATCAACTGTTGTTACCGACAGTGGTTTTCGTAAGTGTTCCTGAGCCCATGTGGTGATATCCTTTACACACTGATGTCGCTTTTTCATTCAGTACCGCCTGAGGGATCGAAGGTCCGTAATAGCATCGCTTATGTGCAGTGATTTCTCCAGATTCTCCCAACTTTTTGATGATATTACGGACCGTAGGTGATGAAATCCCTAAATTCCTTGCAGTAGCTTGTTGAGAACTTGAGGGTTCCAGGTTCGATCCCCGCTTCCGCCGTCCTAGTCTCTACCGTTGTGTCCTTGGGCAAGACTCTTTACCCACCTGCTCCCAGTGCCACCCACATTGGTTTAAATGTAACTTAGATATTGGGTTTCACTATGTAAAAGCACTTTGAGTCACTTGAGAAAAAGCGCTATATAAAATGTAATTCACTTCACTTCACTTTTGCTTTGCAAAAGTAGAGTTTTAACTTGCACTTACAGATGCAGCGACCAACTGTTGTTACCGACAGTGGTTTTCTGAAGTGTTCCTGAGCCCATGTGGTGATATCCTTTACACACTGATGTCGCTTTTTCATTCAGTACCGCCGGAGGGATCGAAGGTCCGTAATAGCATCGCTTATGTGCAGTGATTTCTCCAGATTCTCTGAACTTTTTGATGATATTATGGACCGTAGATGATGAAATCTCTAAATTCCTTGCAGTAGCTTGTTGAGAACTTGAGGGTTCCAGGTTCGATCCCCGCTTCCGCCGTCCTAGTCTCTACCGTTGTGTCCTTGGGCAAGACTCTTTACCCACCTGCTCCCAGTGCCACCCACATTGGTTTAAATGTAACTCAGATATTGGGTTTCACTATGTAAAAGCACTTTGAGTCACTTGAGAAAAAGCGCTATATAAAATGTAATTCACTTCACTTCACTTTTGCTTTGCAAAAGTAGAGTTTTAACTGGCACTTACAGATGCAGCGACCAACTGTTGTTACCGACAGTGGTTTTCTGAAGTGTTCCTGAGCCCATGTGGTGATATCCTTTACACACTGATGTCGCTTTTTCATTCAGTACCGCCTGAGGGATCGAAGGTCCGTAATAACATCGCTTATGTGCAGTGATTTCTCCAGATTCTCCGAACTTTTTGATGATATTACGGACCGTAGGTGATGAAATCCCTAAATTCCTTGCAGTAGCTCGTTGAGAACTTGAGGGTTCCAGGTTCGATCCCCCCTAGTCTTTACCGTTGTGTCCTTGGGCAAGACTCTTTACCCACCTGCTCCCAGTGCCACCCACATTGGTTTAAATGTAACTTAGATATTCGGTTTCACTATGTAAAAGCACTTTGAGTCACTTGAGAAAAAGCGCTATATAAAATGTAATTCACTTCACTTCACTTTTGCTTTGCAAAAGTAGAGTTTTAACTTGCACTTACAGATGCAGCGATCAACTGTTGTTACCGACAGTGGTTTTCGTAAGTGTTCCTGAGCCCATGTGGTGATATCCTTTACACACTGATGTCGCTTTTTCATTCAGTACCGCCTGAGGGATCGAAGGTCCGTAATAGCATCGCTTATGTGCAGCGATTTCTCCAGATTCTCTGAACTTTTTGATGATATTACGGACCGTAGGTGATGAAATCCCTAAATTCCTTGCAGGAGCTCGTTGAGAACTTGAGGGTTCCAGGTTCGATCCCCCCTAGTCTTTACCGTTGTGTCCTTGGGCAAGACTCTTTACACACCTGCTCCCAGTGCCACCCACATTGGTTTAAATGTAACTTAGATATTGGGTTTCACTATGTAAAAGCACTTTGAGTCTCTAGAGAAAAGCGCTATATAAATATGAATTAATTAAATTCAAAGAAAGTTGATCAAAGTGCGGTCCTCAATCACGGTTTTTATGAGAGTTGAAATGTTCAATGTTAATACTAACCGTTAAGAAAGTTTTTTTTTTGAAGTTTCCCTGGTTGAGACGAAGAAACGCCGGCAGGCGCGACGCGGTGAAGAAATGTAAGCAACAAGCAGAGGTTCCAATGTGCGGCGGGAAGAGAAACAATCACACGGCACTAATGAGTCGGTGTGCGTGACGAGAGGCAGGCTGTGTGTGCTGCAGAGATACGCTCTTGTCTCCGCTCTAAACTAGATTTGCATGATCTTGCGGGGCAGGACGCCGTACCCTCCGCTTTTTTTTTATTTATTCTCCATCGCCTTCATTTTGAATGCATGCTGTCTCAAAAAAGTAGGATGCTTCAAACGGGAATGAGTTGTGAAATGTGTTGAGTCATGTAGAAAGAAGTAGATTTTGGTCTGGAGGAGTAAAACAAGCAATCATTTTTTGGTAGGAAAATAAGTGTTGGATATAAATAACATTGAGAAACTGCACTTTTTTACTGTCCAATATAAATAATGTGCTATATTACAAACCCCAAAACCAGTGAAGTTGTCTCGTTACCGCGGAGCATGTTTTTGTTATGTTCTGTTATTTTTGGACTCCCTGAGTTCCTGTTTTGTGCACCTCTGGGTTTTGTTTTGGTTTCTATGGGGATTCATTTGTTTCACCTGCCTCTGGTTAGTGGTCGGCACGCTCACCTGCAGTCGACCACTATTCCCCTCCCTCGGCACACTCGTCCTGGCTTCTTTGTTTGCTTCATGCAACAGTCACGTTTGTAGTTCTTGTCTCCGACGTTTATGCTTCCTGTGCTAAGAGGTAACCTTGGCTTCTCACGTTTTCCTTCCGCTTGTTTTGTGTTTTTGGTACGTGTTTGATTTTGAAGATTAAATCGTGTTCCTACCTGCAAGTCCTGTCCGGAGTCGTCCGTTTGCATCCCGGGGGAACGAACCTCGCAGTAAGCTGCAACCCCGCCGTGACAAATACAATGATTTGCAAATCCTTTTCAAATCTTATACGTCTAGTCTCTTACGTGAATGAGCTAAATAATATTATTTGATATTTTACGCTAATGTGTTAATAATTTCACACATACCGTATTTTCCGCACTATAAGGCACACCTAAAAACCACACATTTTCTCAAAAGCTGACAGTGTGGCTTATAACCCGGTGCGCTTTATATATGGATTAATATTAAGATTCATTTTCATAAAGTTTCGGTCTCGCAACTACGGTAAACAGCCGCCATCTTTTTTCCCCGTAGAAGAGGAAGTGCTTCTTCTTCTACGCAAGCAACCGCCAAGGTAAGCACCCGCCCCCATAGAACAGGAAGCGCTTCTTCTTCTACTGTAAGCAACCACCCGCCCGCGTAGAAGAAGAAGAAGAAGCGCGCGGATATTACGTTTCATTTCCTTTGTGTGTTTACATCTGTAAAGACCACAAAATGGCTCCTACTAAGCGACAGGTTTCCGGTTCATGAAAAGACGCAATCTCTCCATCCGCACACGGACTACTATTTCACAGCAACTGCCTAAAGACTTTCAAGAAAAGCTGGCTACTTTCCGTGCATATTGTAAAAACAAGATAGCTGAAAAAAAGATCCGGCCAGAGAACATTATCAACATGGACGAGGTTCCACTGACTTTTGATATTCCTGTGAACCGCACTGTGGATACAACGGGAGCACGTACGGTGAATATTCGCACCACAGGGAATGAGAAGTCATCCTTCACTGTGGTTCTAGCTTGCCATGCTAATGGCCAGAAACTTCCACCCATGGTGATATTCAAAAGGAAGACCTTGCCAAAAGAGACCTTTCCAGCCGGCGTCATCATAAAAGCTAACTCGAAGGGATGGATGGATGAAGAAAAGATGAGCGAGTGGTTAAGGGAAGTTTACGCGAAGAGGCCGGGTGGCTTTTTTCACGCAGCTCCGTCCATGTTGATATACGACTCCATGCGCGCCCACATCACGCTGGTTTTTAATATATTATTAAAGTTTGACTGACCTATTTGACTGTTTTTTTGACATTCCTTTAGCGCAGTTAGATGCGGCTTACAACACGGGGCGGCTTATAGGTGGACAAAGTTTTGAAATATGCCGTTCATTGAAGGCGCGGCTTATAACCCAGGGCGCCTTATGTTGCGGAAAATACGGTAACCTTGGCTTCTCACGTTTTCCTTCCGCTTGTTTTGTGTTTTTGGTACGTGTTTAATTTTGAAGATTAAATCGTGTTCCTACCTGCAAGTCCTGTCCAGAGTCGTCCGTTTGCATCCCGGGGGAACAAACCCCGGCGTAACAAATACAATGATTTGCAAATCCTTTTCAACTTATATTCAATTAAATAGCCTACAAAAACAAGATACTTAACATTCAAACTGGAAAACTTTGTTATTTTTTTGCAAATATTAGCTCATTTGGAGATGGATGCCTGCAACATGTTTCAAAAAAGCTGGCACAAGTGGCAAAAAAGACTGAGAAAGTGGAGGAATGCTCATCAAACATTTATTTTGGAACATCCCACAGGTGAACAGGCTAATTGGGAACAGTATTTCTGATTCTGATGAATACAAGATCCATGAATGACTTTCGTTGTGCACATTGAACCTAGAGTACAGGTGTGCTCTCCAAAAAACAGAATGGTAGATAAGAAGATCCAAACAAAGACGTGTCTACAACAGGAAGTCGACTCACGCGGAGTCACATAAGCAGGAAGTGAAGTACGAAACCAGAAACCGGTGAAGTTGGCATGTTGTGTTAATCTTAAAAAACCCCCGAATACAATGATTTGCAAATCCTTTTCAATTGAATAGACTGCAAAGATAAGATACTTAACGTTCAAACTGGAAAACTTTGTTATTTTTTGCAAATATTAGCTCATTTGGAGATTGATGCCTGCAACATGCAGAGGTGGGTAGAGTAGCCAGAAATTGTACTCAAGTAAGAGTACTGTTACTTTAGAGATTTATTACTCAAGTAAAAGTAAGGAGTAGTCACCCAAATATTTACTTGAGTAAAAGTAAAAAGTATGTTTTGAAAAAACTACTCAAGTACTGAGTAACTGATGAGTAACATACACACTCATATCATATATATATATACTGTATATATATATATATATATATATATATATATATATATATATATATATGTATATATATATATACATATACATTGATATATACAGTATATAATTTATATGTATTTATATATATATATATATATATATATATATATATACATATACATTGATATATACAGTATATAATTTATATGTATTTATTTTGCTGTTTTTGTTTACATGTTAAAGGTGTTTTAATGAATATACATGCATGTTTAACATATAGATTCCTTTCTTTCATGAAGACTAGAATATAAGTTGGTGTATTACCTGATTCTGATGACTTGCGTTGATTGTAATCAGACAGTAGTGATGATAACGTCCACGTTTTCAAATGGAGGAGAAGAAAAGTTCCTCATTTCTGTCTAATACCACATGAAAGTGGTGAGTTTTTGGCATCTTATTTTTTCCGGCTTCCATATTCGTTTTTATACACTTTGCAAGAAATATATTGGCGTCAAACTCCGTAGCTTGCTAGCTTGTTTGCGCTGGCTTTCGGAGACTCTTATTTTGAAAGCGCAGGCGCGATGGAGCGGCACTTTTATTGTGAAGACAGGAACGTCCTCATGTGCGGTCAGTCTTTAGGCTTTTGATGGGATGTACGGTTGGAATAAAAAAGTATCTTTTTTCCTTCACACTTTTGATTGATTGATTGGAACTTTTATTAGTAGATTACACAGTACAGTACATATTCCGTACAAATGACCACTAAATGGTAACACCCCAATAAGTTTTTCAACTTGTTTAAGTCAGGTCATGTGACCGCCTGGCTCTGTTTGATTGGTCCAACGTCACCAGTGACTGCATCTGATTGGTGGAACGAAGTGAAACGTCACCAGTAAGGCAGGCACTTTGAAGGTCTGTCTGACAGACCACAACAAACAAAGCGTGCATTAACAGATCGATAAAAATTAGTAGCGAGTAGCGAGCTGAATGTAGATAAAAGTAGCGGAGTAAAAGTAGCGGAGTAAAAGTAGCGTTCCTTCTCTATAAATATACTTAAGTAAAAGTAAAAGTATGTTGCATTAAAACTACTCTTAGAAGTACAATTTATCCCAAAAGTTACTCAAGTAGATGTAACGGAGTAAATGTAGCGCGTTACTACCCACCTCTGGCAACATGTTTCAAAAAAGCTGAGACAAGTGGTAAAAAAGACGAAGAAAGTTGAGGAATACTCATAGAACACTTATTTGGAACATCCCACAGGTGAACAGGCTAATTGTGAACAGGTGGGTGCTATGATTGGGTATAAAAGCAGCTTCCATGAAATGCTCAATCATTCACAAACAAGGATGGGGCGAGGGTCACCACTTTGTCAACAAATGCGTCAGCAAATTGTCCAACAGTTTAAGAACAACATTTCTCAACAAGCTATTGCAAGGAATTTAGGGATTTGACCATCTAGGGTTCGTAATATCATCAAAATGTTCAGAGAATCTGGAGAAATCACTGCACGTAAGCGATGATATTACGGACCTTCGATGTGCAGTATTTTGGCTTTTTTGTTGCGGAAAAGACTGAAGAAAAAACTTTGGTAGCACTTTAGTATGGGGGACATATTCACTAGAGATGTCTGATAATGGCTTTTTTGCCGATATCCGTCATTCCGATATTGTCCAACTCTTAATTACCGATTCCGATATCAACTGATACCGATATATACAGTCGTGGAATTAACACATTATTGTGCCTAATTTTGTTGTGATGCCCCGCTGGATGCATTAAACAATGTAACAAGGTTTTCCAAAATAAATCAACTCAAGTTATGGAAAAAAAAATGCCAACATGGCACTGCCATATTTATTATTGAAGTCACAAAGTGCATTATTTTTTTTTAACATGCCTCAACACAGCAGCTTGGAATTTGGGACATGCATGAGGAGGTTGAGGTAGGGGTTAGCGGGTGGAGGGGTGTATATTGTAGCGTCCCGGAAGAGTTAGTGCTGCAAGGGGTTCTGGGTATTTGTTCTGTTGTGTTTATGTTGTGTTACGGTGCGGATGTTCTCCCGAAATGTGTTTATCATTCTTGTTTGGTGTGGGTTCACAGTGTGGCGCATGGTTGTAACAGTGTTAAAGTTGTTTATACGGCCACCCTCAGTGTGACCTGTATGGCTGTTGACCAAGTATGCAGGGCATTCACTTGTGTGTGTGAAAATCCGTAGATATTATGTGATTGGGCCGGCACGCAAAGGCAGTGCCTTTAAGGAACGCCCCCAATATTGTTGTCTGGGTGGAAATCGGGAGAAATTTGGGAGAACGGTTGCCCCGGGAGATTTTCGGGAGGGGCACTGAAATTTGGGAGTCTCCCGGGAAAATCGGGAGGGTTGGCAAGTAAGACTGGGAGACGCAACTGCTCTGTACTTCTCCCTACGTCCGTGTACCACTCCGTACAGTGGCGTTTTAAAAAATCATACATTTTACTTTTTGAATTTCCGATATTACATTTTAAAGCATTTATCGGCCGATAATATCGGCAGTCCGATATTATCGGACATCTCTAACTAAGAGTCTTCCCTCAATAACCTCAGAATTATTGCTTATTACTAACCCTAACCCTAATATGTTCCCCTAGTGTCCAAATAACTCTAAATTAAGTCTTTGTTACTTAGAATATGTTCCCCATACTAAAGTGTTACCAAAACTTAAAAACATATCTCTTTTTTTTAAACATATAATTTTGCAAGATAATGATTTTGTTTTGTTTTTGTTACTAATAAAGCAAAATATAACAAAAAAACAAGTAATACATTCTTAGATGATGTGATTATACTATAGGAATTTCACTTTTTGAATGGATCTACTGACTTATATTCTTGTCTTCATGAAAGAAAGGAATCTATAACTGTTAAAGTATTATCATTTTATCATTATCATTAAACACCTTTAACTTGTTTACAAAAACGTCTTTTTTATAAATAAATGAATATAAATGATATATATGAATGAGGTAGATCCCCTCCACTTGGTCAATTGAAAAGTTGCTCGCCTGCAGAAAAAGTGTGAGCACCCCTGATTTATACATACTTGCCAACCTTGAGACCTCCGATTTCGGGAGGTGGGCGTCGGGTGGGGCTGGGGCGTGGTTGGGGGCGTGGCTAAGAGGGGAGGAGTATATTTACAGCTAGAATTCACCAAGTCAAGTATTTCATATATATATATATATATATATATATATATATATATATAAAGAAATACTTGACTTTGTGAAAAGTATTTCATATATATATATATATATATATATATATATATATATATATATATATATATATATATATATATATATATATATATATATTTATATATAAGAAATACTTGTCTTTCAGTGAATTCTAGCTATATATGTATTTATTTTATTTTATATATATATATGTATATATATATATATATATATATATAAAAGAAATACTTGACTTTCAGTGAATTCTAGCTATATATATATTTATTTTATTTTATATATATATATATATATATATATATATATATATATATATATATATATATATATATATATATATATATATATATATATATATATATATATATATATATATGAATAAGAGAAATACTTGAATTTCAGTGTTCATTTATTTACACATATACACACACATAACACTCATCTACTCATTGTTGAGTTAAGGGTTGAATTGTCCATCCTTGTTCTATTCTCTGTCACTATTTTTCTAACCATGCTGAACACCCTTTCGCGGGTACCCAGAAAGGTTTCGAGTACCACCAAAAAAACTGAATCTCTGAAGACAGTATAAAAATCGGTGTTAAAGGTGTACAAATACTGTTTGTATAATAAGCATGTTATTGTTTACAAATGAGGGTTAAAGAGTTCAGTACTAAAAAAAAAAGAAAAAAGAATGTGGCTTAAGTACAGTTTTTTAATTAATTTTTTGGTTGGGTTGTTTATTTATTCTGAGTAACGTCTACATTTCTAAAAGGGGAGGAATGTAATAGAGTGATCTATGTTTGTCTGTTGCCATCTCCTGGTGAATGTTGGCTATAGCGTACTGGGGTTACTTTTTGGCTGGCCAACGATTTACGTGGTGTTGCGCACCTGACGTCAAGTGTGTGAGTCTGGTTATTGCCTCCAACTCAATATATTACAACAACATTGCTGTTTACGGCAGACGACCTGCTTTACGGTAGAATAAAAAGTGACTGCTGTTGTTGTGTGTTGTTGCCGCGCTGGGAGGACGTTAATGAAACTGCCTAACAATAAACCCACATAAGAAACCAAGAACTCGCCCTCGATCATTCTACAGTTATGACGTGTTTGGGCAGGCACGCTGTTTATATTGTGGGAAAGCGGACGTGAATACAGGCTGTTGACACGTCACTCAGGTTTGCATGGAGCTGGAGGGGGCGTGGCTTCCAGCCGCGCCAGAATTTCGGGAGTCTCCCGGAAAATCCGGGAGGGTTGGCAAGTATGGATTTATACAAAGTCCGAATGTTGATATCGGTAGTTGATATCAATAGATGCCCGGTCTTCACACTCGTGTCACCTTTATTTGGGCAAACAATTTTATTTTCACTTTTTACTGGGCTGCAGTTTGTTAACACACACTGCTAAACACATACTAAGGAGCCATAATAGCATGCTATGTGACTGTGCTCAACACTTAAAGCCATCGTCACATCATAAACGTGATTTATGTCACGGTTATAGAGTAGGGTGGTGAATAATGGAGACGCAGCAACCAGCCAAGAAGAATTAAGATGCCACTTTGGCCATAGTGGACGGTAAATGACCCCAATAAACGCGACACGGAGCTTGCCATGAACTCTTGACATGCGTTAAAGCGCTACATCATGTGGATGGATTGCGGCTCTACGTGGCGGATTGAGCACAAACGCGCATGATCTCGAACGTTAACTGCTACGTTTTGCAGAAGCGCTTCCTCAGATAACAACAGCGCTTTAGGGGGTACTAATTTAAGCCTGCCTTCTTTTCTGATCGGAGCGATAAGGGGCTTGCTGAAGCACTCTGCACAGACCTCGGTACTTGGCGAGGTCAATGCACTGACGAAAAACCTCGGTTAAAATAATCCACCATAAATCCCGTCAGCATATCTAAGTCCACAAAATTGACTGCTCATCGGATTCATTTTCATTGTCGGCCTTCCAATCGCCATTACTCATTCTTATTTACTCGCTAGCTTTCCCCCGGATGTTATGCTCTTGTTCCCTGCATAAAACTGTGTGTTGAAGGCAGATTGCCGCTTTACGCTCGGTAACCATAACTACGTGCAGCTCCAGTTGTTGTAAAATAAGCTTTTATCGTAAATCAGCCACTTTATATAACTACCTGCTTCTGCTGTCAATTGCTGACTTTCAACTTTTGAATTAATAGCCGTAAATTAATAGGACTTAGGCGTCTAAAAAGGTACATGATCTCAATATTGCAATGCTGATGTATTCAGTGAATCATAACACCACGGTTGGTGATATGTCACATACTTAGAGCCCTGGAAGTACTTTTCGTTTTTTATGTGCCCTAAATCTGAGCGCGCATGGTCAGTTATGTCGTAAATCACAACACTAACGTGGATCCTGCTTGCCTTAGCTCACTCGGACATCATTTCGGTTTCTATGACCGGAAAAATATGAAATTAATTCTCAATTTTGATTAACACGGTCAGTGGGGTCAGGTTCAAACACTGATGGCATCTATTAAACAAGACAAGAAGCAAGGAATTGAACAGAGACATAATTACATTTGGCTCAATTGAGGAGAAACGTATGAGTTGAGTTGAGTTGAGTTGAGTTTGAGTTTATTTCGAACATGCAAGCATACAACATGATACATCACAATCTCCAGTTTCTCTTTTCAACATGTTCGAAAAGGAGTAGGAAGAAGCAGAGCTTATTTAATCCTACCCCCTTTCTTTTACATAACAGTTGCTAAAACTTTTGTTCACTTCCTGTTCTCAATTTATTCACAATATACTCCATAAGTAATCACAAAAAAAATAAGTAAATAAATAAGAAATTGGTGAAGTAAGTTACATTTCATATGATGAGATAAGTAAGATTATTTTGAGAGTGAAAGAATGGATGAATTAAATAAATTCAGAATGTTTATCGTGGTTCTTCTTCTTTGTACTTTGTAAACACTAAGTTTGAAGAGTTTCTTGAAGTGGATCATATTAGTACATTGTTTGATTGCTTTGCTTAATCCATTCCATAGTTTAATTCCACATACTGATATACTGAAGGTACTGTGTCTGTAGTAGTGTTTTTATGGACTGTACTCTTTGATTGTACGCCTCCTTTTTTTATTTGGACTTTCCCTGATTACATGGCAACAGCTGTTTTTAAAGGGACGGGGGTCGTAAACAGCCATCGCCTTTGATTGCAAAAACAGTTCAAAGAAAAGGTCGGTTCAAAGAAAAGGTCGTAAAAGAGTTCAAAGAAGTGGTCGTAAAGTGGTCGCCTGGAGGGGAGTCTGGTCCTGCTTCCTCTCCGCTTTGTAGTTCTCGGGTCAAGACAAAATCTTTCTGTGGATTACGATACATCAAAGAAACTTATAATAAAAAGCCACTTAATATACTTGCATAAATTCAGCTTGAGATATTTTTTTAGCTACGTGCTCACTACAGGCTTCGTATACTGTCACGAAAAACCTGGAAAAGTCATGTCATTTTAAAAATGCAATTTCCAGGCCCTGGGAAATTTATGGAAAATCATATTTTTTTCAGACTTTTTGGAAAAGTCATGGAAATATCTCTTAAATGTAATTAATCTAAACACAATTGATGTAATGACATTTAAATTGCTACGAACCTTTGTTTTATTTTAGATGTATGATGTATGCAAATATGATGCAATTAATAGGAATGTCTGATGCTTGATGTACAAAATTAATAAGTACAAAAAAAAAGTGTCAATGCTGAAAAAAATGCCAGCAAAGTGCAGCCTAAATAAACACAGTCTATTATACAACATTATTCACATGTGAATAATATAAATACAGTCTATTATACAGCATTATTCACATGTGAATAACTTAAATACAGTCAATTATACAACATAATTCACATGTGAATATTATAAATACAGTCTATTATACAGCGTTAATTACATGTGAATAACATAAATACAGTCTATTATACAGCATTATTCACATGTGAATAACATAAATACAGTCAATTATACAGCAATATTCACATGTGAATAATATAAATACAGTCTATTGTACAGCATTATTCACATGTGAATAATATAAATACAGTCTATTATACAGCATTATTTACATGTGAATAACATAAATACAGTCTATTATACAGCATTATTCACATGTGAATAACATACAGTACATACAGTCTATTATACAGCGTTAATTACATGTGAATAACATAAATACAGTCTATTATACAGCATTATTCACATGTGAATAACATAAATACAGTCAATTATACAGCACTATTCACATGTGAATAATATAAATACAGTCTATTATACAGCATTATTCACATGTGAATAACATAAACACAGTCTATTATACAGCATTATTCACATGTGAATAATATAAATACAGTCTATTATACAGCATTATTCACATGTGAATAACTTAAATACAGTCAATTATACAACATAATTCACCTGTGAATATTATAAATACAGTCTATTATACAGCGTTAACTACATGTGAATAACATAAATACAGTCTATTATACAGCATTATTCACATGTGAATAACATAAATACAGTCAATTATACAGCACTATTCACATGTGAATAATATAAATACAGTCTATTGTACAGCATTATTCACATGTGAATAATATAAATACAGTCTATTATACAGCATTATTTACATGTGAATAACATAAATACAGTCTATTATACAGCATTATTCATATGTGAATAATATAAATACAGTCTATTATACAGCATTATTCACATGTGAATAACTTAAATACAGTCAATTATACAACATAATTCACATGTGAATATTATAAATACAGTCTATTATACAGCGTTAATTACATGTGAATAACATAAATACAGTCTATTATACAGCGTTAATTACATGTGAATAACATAAATACAGTCTATTATACAGCATTATTCACATGTGAATAACATAAATACAGTCAATTATACAGCATTATTCACATGTGAATAATATAAATACAGTCTATTATACAGCATTATTCACATGTGAATAATATAAATACAGTCTATTATACAGCATTATTTACATGTGAATAACTTAAATACAGTCAATTATACAACATAATTCACATGTGAATATTATAAATACAGTCTATTATACAGCGTTAATTACATGTGAATAACATAAATACAGTCTGTTATACAGCATTATTCACATGTGAATAACATAAATACAGTCAATTATACAGCATTATTCACATGTGAATGATATAAATACAGTCTATTATACAGCATTATTCACATGTGAATAATATAAATACAGTCTATTATACAGCATTATTTACATGTGAATAACATAAATACAGTCTATTATACAGCATTATTCACATGTGAATAATATAAATACAGTCTATTATACAGCATTATTCACATGTGAATAATATAAATACAGTCTATTATACAGCATTATTCACATGTGAATAATATAAATACAGTCTATTATACCGCATTATTCACATGACATTTAAATTGCTACGAACCTTTGTTTTATTTTATTATTATTATTATTCAATTGTTTTAATTTGTTAACATCATTATTACTTTGGTTTGTTTTATTTTTGTTTTTTTTGCTGTTTTTCTCTTTTTTTGGGAGGGGGTGACATTGTTGGGATATAAATACATTAAAATATTTTGACATTTAGGGCAGAAAATAGATGTATGATGTATGCAAATATGATGCAATGGATAGGAGTGTCCAATGCTTGATGTACAAAATTAATAAGTACAAAAAAAAAAAAAAAAAAAAAAAAAAAAAGGGGCAATGCTGAAAAAAATGCCAGCAAAGTGCAGCCTAAATAATCCATGTTTTTTTCAGGATAAATGGCAAAAGACATTGACCCAAAGTGTGCTCAGTACAAACTGTGCTGTAAAGCATTTGACATTTGAGATATGGGCGAGGCGGCGCTCGGTAGCCACTTGTAAGAGGGGGAAAAACACCAAATTATCCGCAGTTGCACACAGTTCAATAGCCATAGGTGAGTTTATGAACGCCGATGCTGAGCGAGGACAGCCAAGCAACCCTACTACAGTTTCCATAGCAACAAAACAGACAACTCTGGACCTTTCTGCAACAACAAAAAAATAAATAAAAAATGAAGTCCTCAAAGATGAGATACTTTGAGCACTAAAATGTGTGAATTTCTACTATTCATTCAAGTGGAGTGGTGATCTGGCTTTTTGCTGCCATTGTTCCCCAACAGTCAGATTGCAGCAAAATGTACCTGTGGTGAGAACAAGTGGGCTTATGTCCGTGATTGCTCTGCACAAAAAAAAAAAAGACTCATTAGTGTCATTAGTGTCCCAGCAAACGGCATATATAGTGCTGTTTGACAAGAGCCTTAAAGCCCTATTTGTACCTAATGGATTTATACGAACAAATGTATCAAAGTGTGCTTTTCTAGGTGTTTGTTTTGTTTTAAAGAGGCACCATACAGATAGAATAGAATAGAATAGAATAGAAAGGGACAAGCGGTAGAAAATGGATGGATGGATGGATAGTACTTTATTGATCACGGGGGAAATTCAGCACCACAGTTCGCTCACAACAGACAATAAACACTTAGGTATTTTTTTTTTTACTTGTGAATAACATAAATACAGTCTATTATACGTCCACATGTGAATAACATAAATACAGTCTATTATACAGCATTATTCACATGTGAAAAATAAAAATACAGTCTATTATACAGTATTATTCACATGTGAATAACATACATACATTCTATTGTACAGCATTATTCACATGTGAATAATATAAATACAGTCTATTATACAGCATTATTCACATGTGAATAACATAAATACAGTCTATTACAAAGCATTATTCACATGTGAATAACATGAATACAGTCCATTATACAGCATTATTCACATGTGAATAATATAAATACAGTCTATTATACAGCATTATTCACATGTGAATAACATACAGTACATAAAGTCTATTATACAGCATTATTCACATGTGAATAACATACATACAGTCTATTATACAGCATTATTCACATTTGAATAACATAAATACAGTCTATTGTACAGCATTATTCACATGTGAATAATATAAATACAGTCTATTATACAGCATTATTTACATGTGCATAACATAAATACAGTCTACTGTACAGCATTATGCACATGTGAATAATATAAATACAGTCTATTATACAGCATTATTCACATGTGAATAACATGAATACAGTCTTTTGTACAGCATTATTCACATGTGAATAACATGAATACAGTCAAATATACAGCATTATTCACATGTGAATAACATGAATACAGTCCATTATACAGCATTATTCACATGTGAATAATATAAATACAGTCTATTATACAGCATTATTCACATGTGGAAAACATAAATGCAGTCAATTATACAGCATTATTCACATGTGAATAACATAAATACAGTCTATTGTACAGCGTTATCCACATGTGTATAACATAAATACAGTCTATTATACAGCATTATTCACATGTGAATAACATACAGTACATACAGTCTATTATACAGTATTATTCACATGTGAATAACATAAATACAGTCTTTTGTACAGCATTATTCACATGTGAATAACATAAACACAGTCTATTATACAGCATTATTCACGTGTGAATAACATAAATACAGTCTATTATACAGCATTATTCACATGTGAATAACATAAACACAGTCTATTATACAGCATTATTCACGTGTGAATAACATAAATGCAGTCTATTATACAGCATTATTCACATGTGAATAACATAAACACAATCTATTATACAGCATTATTCACGTGTGAATAACATAAATGCAGTCTATTATACAGCATTATTCACATGTGAATAATATAAATACTGTCTATTATACAGCATTATTCACACGGGAATAACATACGGTAAATACAGTCAATTATACAGCATAATTCACATGTGAATATTATAAATACAGTCTATTATACAGCATTATTCACATGTGAATAACATAAACACAGTCTATTATACAGCATTATTCACATGTGAATAACATAAATACAGTCAATTATACAGCACTATTCACATGTGAATAATATACATACAGTCTATTGTACAGCATTATTCACATGTGAATAACATAAACACAGTCTATTATACAGCGTTATTCACATGTGAATAATATAAATACGTTATACATTTACAGTACATGTACAGCTGTACATTTCCGATGTAAACCTCATTTTACTTAGGATTCAATGAACTTCATTGTCATGAGATGGCAGAAAATGTAGTAGCTCAGATCTCAAGAACAATAGTACGTACATAAGAAGTATGCACATAAAATTGTAGTACCGTATTTTTCGGACCATAGGGCGCACTGCCGATGAGCGGATCTATTCAGGTCTATTTTCATACAAAAGGCACACCGGATTATTAGGTGCATTAAAGAGGTCATATTATGATTTGTTTCTGAATTTAAAACAATAGCTTGTGGTCTACAGCTAAAATCATCGGCCTACCCACACCCAACATTTCAGACATAAACCACAGGTCCATCACCCGACTGGCAAAAACAATAGTTCAGGATATCACTCACCCACTACACCAATACATCATCCCACTACCATCAGGGCGCAGGTACAGAACAATCAAATTCCGGAGGGCCCGCCTCAGGAAAAGCCTGATCCCTGCAGCTATAGCCGCCCTTAACAGCAGGCCCGGCCGACCTGTCTGACAAGCCTGTAAATGTGTGTTAGTCATGTATGATGTCTTTTTGTTATTTTTTTTAAAAAAATTTTTGTGTGATGTGTAATGTCTAGTGTTTAAATGTACGGCAGTGACAATGAATTTCCCCAAGGGGACCAATAAATCTAATCTAATCTAATCTAATCTAATATAATCTAATCTACATAACATGTAATGGTGGTTCTTTGGTCAAAATGTTGCATAGATGATGTTTTACACATCATCTTCAAGTCGCTTTCTGACAGTCGCTTCAGGATGCGCCGTTTCGTGGGCGGCTCTTATTTACGTGGCTCACCTTCGACAGCGTCTTCTCCCCGTCATCTTTGTTGTAGCGGTGTAGCGTGCAAGGACGGGAGTGGAAGAAGTGTCAAAAGATGGCGCTAACTGTTTTAATGACATTCAGACTTTACTTCAATCAATAACGGAGCAGCATCTCCTCATCCGTGGCTCACTAGTGCAACAACAACGCCCGAAATGTGTCCCGTGAAAAAACATACGACCGGAACTCTGTAATAGCTAAAATTCCTTGGGTGAATAATGTAAACTCACTACACCGGTATGTTTTAGCGCTTTCATGGCGAGTTTACTGACAGATATAAGTAAGAACTTTACACTACTTTATATTAGAAATGGCAACAGGGGAGGATGAATGTCCCATAACAAGAAGATGGAGAAAAAGAAGACTGCGGTGTCAGCACGGACTACAAAGACGGAAGCGCACAAATTTTCAGGATTTATGCAGATCCCAAATACAGATCAGCAGGTACCAGATGGTAGGAAAAGTATCTTTTGCATAACATTGCGAAACAAACCATAGCTTACCAAAGTCGTACTAAAACATTTTGACAGATTTTTGAGTGCCGTGTGTAATGTTCTATATTTTCAATGGAACATATACAATTTTTCGTGTTGTCGACTTGAGTCATATTGCAGTTTACACGTATCTCTTATGTGTGACTGCCATCTACTGGTCACATTTATCATTTCACCATGTACTAAATAAAATTGCTACGAGGTCGGTAAGCACAACCAGAATTATTCCGTACATTAGGCGCACCGGGTTATAAGGCTATAAAGTTATAAGGATTTTAAGTGCGCTTTATAGTCTGGAAAATACGGTAATTGATCATTTTAGCTGGCGATTTTAATCTACACACTGATACTGTTTTAGACCCTGTTTCAAGGGAATTTTTAAATCTGAAAGATTTTATGGATATTATCGACACAGCCAACTCACAACCGAGGACACAACTCTGGATTTGACCCTTACCAAAGATCTCTCCACCAGTGTGTCCTTTAATGTCTGACCACTGCTGTGATATTTAATATCACAGCTTCTATCCAGCGGGAGACCTGAGTGCAAACTGTGATGAAGCGCTATCTAACTTCTGAAGTGGCTGCAAATTTTATTGGCGTTTTTAATAACTGTCCTCCAGTGCTTTTTACCTGCACCCTGCCATTTTATTGTTGACAATTTTAATTACACCCTCAAATCCGTCCTTGACGCTCTCGACTCCGCTCAAATCCAGAAAGTCGACTTTAAGAAAAATACCTTCATTTGATGAGGAAATTTAAAAAAAAAAACGAAAATGAAATGTGCAGGATAGCAGGGAGGACACGGAGGAAGAATAAACTAAGGATTAAGTACCAGTTATTACGTGAACTGCAAAAAATATAACAATATAAATACTTTTTTTTCACTGTAATTGCAAACAAAAAGAATAAAATATTTTTTCCTTTTTAAAAAAAATTTATATTATGTTTTTAAACTCAGGAAAAACAGCCCTGGACACATGAGGACTTAAATTATGACCAATGTATGATCCTGTATCTTCTTCGATACCCATATTTGTGGTCTCATCCAAAACTAATGTAAAGTATCAAACAACAGAAGAATAAGTGATTATTACATTTTAACAGAAGTGTAGATAGAACATGTTGAAAGAGAAAGTAAGCAGATATTAACAGTAAGTAAAATAACAAGTTGATTAATAATTAATTTTCTTCCACTTGCCCTTCATAATTTTGACGAAATAATAGAATGATAAATGACACAATATGTTACTGCATACGTCAGCAGCTAAATGTGCTTGCTTGCTTACTACTAAAAGACAAGTTGTCTCGTATGTTCACTATTTTATTTAAGAACAAAATTGCTATTATAAAAATATGTTTAATGTACCGTAAGATTTTTTGTTAAAATAAAGCCAATCATGCCATTTTTGTGGTGCCCTTTATTTAGAAAAGTACCGAAAAGTATCGAAAAATATCAAAATACATTTTGGTACCGGTACCAGTAGTAAAATATTGGTATTGTGACAACCCTAGGTCAGACAGGGTTGTTTTGTGATGTGTGAACGGTTTCTTACTTGCCAAAATGTTCTATTTGAGAAGACACAATGAACGCCATCGATTTATATGGAAATATAGTACATTTTAAACATACACTGTCATAAAGGGGGGGTCGCAACTTACTGCGAGGTTTGTTCTTTTGGGATGCAAACAGACTGGACAAGACTTGCAGGTAGGAACATATTTATTGTCTCAATTAATCCTACACATCACAAAGACCGCAACCAAACAAAAGAAAAGCGTGCCGTTCACACGAGAAGCTAACGAACAAAAAAAAACTTAACGCAGGAAACATAGAAGCTAAACACTTAACATGGACTATGGCATGGAACAAACCAGACTTACTGCGGCATGAAACAACTAACACTTACGTGGACACGGCATGAATCCAACAACTAGCATAAACTTGGAATCGGACATGAAAAAGAGCAGCATGAACTATGGCAGTGTTTTTCAACCAATTTGCCGCGGCCGTGAGATACAGTCTGGTGTGCCATGGGAGATGATCTAATTTCACCTATTTGGGTTAAAAGTATTTTTTTGCAAACCAGTAATTATAGTCTGCAAATGATGTGTTGTTGTTGTTGTTGAGTGTCTGTGCTGTCTAGAGCTCGGCAGAGTAACCGTGTAATACTCTTCCACACCAGTTGGTGGCAGCAGGTAGCTAATTGCTTTGTAGATGTCGGAAACAGCGGGAGGCAGTGTGCAGGTAAAAAAGGTGTCTAATGCTTAAGCCAAAAATAAACAAAAGGTGAGTGCCCCTAAGAAAAGGCATTGAAGCTTAGGGAAGGCTATGCAGAATGAAACTAAAACTGAACTGGCTACAAAGTAAACAAAAACAGAATGCTGGACGACAGCAAAGACTTACTGTGGAGCAAAGACAGGTGTGCACAAAGTACATCCACACATGACATGACAATCAACAATGTCCCCACAAAGGATAAAAACAACTGAAATATCCTTGATTGCTAAAACAAAGTAGATGCGGGAAATATCGCTCAAAGGAAGACATGAACCTGCTACAGGAAAATACCAAAAATAAGAGAAAAAGACACTAAAATAGGAGCGCAAGACAAGAACTAAAACACTACACACAGGAAAACAGCAAAAAAAAGTCTAAATAAGTCAGGGTGTGATGTGACAGGTGGTGACAGTCACAGTACACCTACTTTGAGACAAGAGCTATGCATGCTTGGTTATGCTTTAAAGTCATATCCAACAATTGCGACTTCTTACTGTCAACTGAGTTTCGTTTTTTAGTGATTTCTGCCGGTGGTGTGCATCCGCATTTTCCAACGCAAAAAATGTGCCTTGGCTCAAAAAAGGTTGAAAAACACTGAACGGTGGTATCGCATGAAACAAGCAATGATGCCAGGATGACTGACTGGCAAAGACAGGCTTAAATAATGGTCTCTTGATTAGAGCAAGTGCGTGTCCCGAACACCAGAGGCAGGTGAAACTATTACGTCGCCATGGTAACTAAAACAAACAAGGGTGCACAAAAACAGGAACTATAGAATCTAAAACTAACAGAACATAACAAAAACATGATGACACAAACTGCAAAAACTAACTTTTTTTCACTTTCAGTAGTTTTTGCAGTGTTAAAAAGTTGCCAATGTCAGATAGAGCCACTTTAAGTACTATTTCCCCGCAACAATCACTTGACATTATAAAACGGTAATGAGCAGATGTAACAAACTCTTTTATGATTTGTATAAACAACATTTACGGTAATTAGAAATAAGGCATACGCTTGTTTTCCGCCGCATTTTTCATTCGTTTCGAGTGCCTCAGAATTTGACCCGCACGATGTTTGGCCAACCTTTTCAGGCACTTTGGATAATGGCATGGGTGCATGGAACACTCTGCATTCAAATGAAGTGCTGCACAATGCCAAGCGACACGACAGCTTACTCTTCGGGGACCGCCGTAAACTTTCGGATTCCTTGGGCTGGAAAAGCTGGTTCATTTTTAGGGGATTTAAAAAAAAACGTGCCGCCACGGGAGACAAATTTTAGGTGACAACATAAAACAATGTATTTTTGGAACTTCTGAGAGCACCGCTGCGTGTCTCTCTCTTAGTTATAAATACCTTAGAGAGCAAGATAAGGGGTGCACGTCATTTGGTCCTTGTTTTTTTTATATCTATTGTCGGAAATTGCCATTATATTAACCACAAATTGAAGCAGCATGTCACTCATACAAATCAGTCCATTTATTTAAATTAGTTTACTGGAGCTGTTTTCACTTGAACACCTGTAGTGTAAACCAGTGACGTGCAGTCACTAGAGGCAGGTGAGGCGGGGCCTCACCTGCCATCATGGAAATAAAAAAAATGTAAAAATAAAAAAAATAAAAACATGGCTATATGTATCCAGTGATTATACTATAAAGTTATTTTCCATTTAACTTCACCGGTTTTAGATTATTTTTATTCAAAATCGCTGAATTTTCCCATTTGCCGTTCAAATACTGAGAAGAGACGGTGCGGTGAACAGCAGCCAGTTGAGGCACGTCACTCAGTGCCGCAACATGGATTGCGCAATGACTCGGCTAACTGCTGGCCTGCTGTGCAGTGAGACTGTATTGCTATATGAACTATATTATACATTTCCATAGTTTAGTTAGCTGAGGTATATAATGTACAGTGTATTTTGTCAACAACTGTATGTGTGTAAAGTATTTCTTGTGCTGAGCGATCATAAAATGGCTGCAAAAGACGCACTGGCTGAGGCTCGCCTCCTGCACCCCCGCCGTAGAATTGTTATATCAACTAAAGCCCACACTTAAACTTTCCACGTGCAAGATTGAATCTATTTTAAAAAATGATTTCATAAGAAGCCAAAAAGTGCAAAAACAATAATGTTGGTGTTGGAGGAGTTGTGAATGACTGCAGGAACACAACATTAGATACACCTGCAGACTGCAGGTGTACCTAATTCACAACTCCTCCAACACGAACATTATTGTTTTTGCACTTTTTGGCTTCTTATTAAATAACTTTTGTAACCTATTTTCATGGGCTTTCCTCTTTGTGATGTTAAGTTCCTGTTATGCGCTGTTATACAGTATATGCCTTGAGCTCTTATTTTGAAGGCGCTAAGAGCGGAAGGGATGTCACGTTGCGGAGGTTTTTGAAAGAAGGTAAATAAAGTGGTCCTTGTGTAAACTGGAGCCTCCGTGTTTGTTATTTTGTAGTTTCATACAGTATAGGCGACATTTATAAACCCTCGGTTACACTTTTTTAAAATAGATTCAATCTTGCACGTGGAAAGTTTAAGTGAGGGCTTTAGTTGTGGCGCATGGACTTAATTTCTAAGTAAAGGTAAGACCATAATAACGTTTTTTTTTATTAAATGTGCTTTTTTGTGTGCTACAGTTTGTATGTGTAAAGTTAAAGTTAAGTTAAAGTACCAATGATTGTCACACACACACTAGGTGTAATGAAATGTGTCCTCTGCATTTGACCCATCCCCTTGTTCACCCCCTGGGAGGTGAGGGGAGCAGTGAGCAGCAGCGGCGCCGCGCCCGGGAATAATTTTTGGTGATTTAACCCCCAATTCCAAGCCTTGATGCTGAGTGCCAAGCAGGGAAGAATGCTGGTATGAGCTTTTAAACATAACCCGTTAACTGCTGCCAATCAAATGGTGAATAAGATACTCTTTAGGGTTCATATGTTTGTAAATCTGACTGTGATGAAGTCAGTGCCTCACCAGCCATCAACCTCACCGCATGTCACTGGTGTAAACAACATACCTACAAACCCCAAAACCAGTGAAGTTGTCACGTTGTGTAAATGGTAAATAAAAACAGAATACAATGATTTGCAAATCCTTTTCAACTTATATTCAATTGAATAGACTGGAAAACGTTGTTATTTTTAGCAAATATTAGCTCATTTGGAATTTGAAGCCTGCAACATGTTTCCAAAAAGCTGGCACAAGTGGCAAAAAAGACTGAGGAAGTTGACGGAAATGCTCATCAAACACTTATTTGGAACATCCCACAGGTGAATAAGGTTAATTGGGAACAGGTGGGTGCCATGATTGGGTATAAAAGCAACTTCCATGAAATGCTCAGTCGTTCACAAACAAGGATGGGGGCGAGGGTCACCACTTTGTGAACAAATGCGTGAACAAATTGTTGAACAGTTTAAGAACAAAGGAATTTAGGGATTTCGCCATCTACGGTCCGGAATACCATCAAAAGGTTCAGAGAATGTGGATAAATCACTGCACGTAACATTGAATGCCCGTGACCTTCGATCCTCCGGGCGGTACTGCATCAAAAATCGACATCAGTGTGTAAAGGATATCACCACATGGGCTCAGGAACACTTCAGAAAACCACTGTCAGTAACTACAGTTTGTCTCTACATCTGTAAGTGCAAGTTAAAACTATACTATGCAAAGCCAAAGCCATTTATCAACAACACCCAGAAATGCTGCCGCCTTCGCTGGGCCCGAGCTCATCTAGGATGTGTCAAGACTTGGACTATGGCGTGGTTTGTTCTCCCGTGGTGCAAATGAACATTTGGACCAGACATGGCGTGAAGGTGAAGACATATTTAATTTTACTATAACAAAAAGAACAAACTAAAGGCGCGCACAAGGCGGAAGTACAAACTTGACAAATGAAACCAATACTTGCACGTGGGCAAACAACTAAGGACATGAACAAAAGTCGCTAACTGTGGCATGAATTAAAAAAAAACTTACTTGGATAGGGCATGAAGTACGCAGAGGTAAACAGAGTGTGATGTCGCCAGGGAGACTTCCTGGCAACAATGGGTTTAAATAATAGTGACATGATTAAAGACAGGTGCGTGAGTCGTGAGGGCAGGTGAAAACTAATGGGTCGCTATGGTGACAAACAAGAGTGCACAATGAGTCCAAACGTGGAACAGGTGAAACTAATGGGTAACTATGGAAACAAGACAAGGGAGTGAAAAGCCAGAAACTAAAGAGTCCAATAACTAAACTAAACAAAACATGATTACACAGACATGACAGAATGGACTGATGAACAAGTGTTCTGTGGTCTGACGAGTCCACATTTCAAATTGTTTTTGGAAACTGTGGACGTCGTGTCCTCCGGAACAAAGAGGAAAAGAACCAGCCGGATTGTTAAAGGCACAACATTCAAAAGCCAGCATCTGTGATGGTATGGGGGTGTATTAGTGCCCAAGGCATGGGTAGCTTACACATCTGTGAAGGCACCATTAATGCTGAAAGGTACATACAGGTTTTGGAGCAACATATGTTGCCATCCTAGCAATGTCTTTTTCATGGACGCCCCTGCTTATTTCAGCAAGACAATGCCAAGCCACGTGTTACAACAGCTTGGCTTCACAGTAAAAGAGTGCGGGTACTAGACTGGCCTGCCTCTAGTCCAGACCTGTCTCCCATTGAAAAAGTGTGACGCATTATGAAGCCTAAAATAGCACAACGGAGACCCCCGGACTGTTGAACAACTTAAGCTGTACATCAAGCAAGAATGGGAAAGAATTCCACCTGAGAAGCTTCAAAAATGTGTCTCCTCAGTTCCCAAACGTTTACTGAGTGTTGTTAAAAGGAAAGGCCATGTAACACAGTGGTAAAAATGCCCCTCTGCCAACTTTTTTGCAATGTGTTGCTGCTATTAAATTTAAATGTATTTTATACCTAAGTAGTAAAACCTTAAAGTCACATCTTAAGTGCACAGGAAGCCAGTGCAGGTGAGCCAATATATATATATACCGTATTTTTCGGAGTATAAGTCGCTCCGGAGTATAAGTCGCACCGGCCGAAAATGCATAATAAAGAAGGAAAACAACATATATAAGTCGCATTTTTTGGGAAATTTATTTGATGAAACCCAACAGCAAGAATAGACATTTGAAAGGCAATTTAAAATAAGTAAAGAATAGTGAACAACAGGCTGAATAAGTGTACGTTATATGAGGCATAAATAACCAACTGGTATGTTAACGTAACATATTATGGTAAGAGTCATTTAAATAACCAAAACATGTAGAACATGCTATACGTTTACCAAACAAAGCTCAAACAAAATCTCGTTGTTCATGTATGACTTAAGTGTTATTATGACAATGACAGTAAAGGAATTGATTGAATCTGTCACTCCTAATCGCTAAATCCCATGAAATCTTATTCGTCTAGTCCAGGGGTCGGCAACCTTTATCAGTCAAAGAGCCATTTTGACCAGTGTCACAAATTAAAGATAACAATGGGAGCCACTAATACATTTTTAAATTTAAAACGAAATAACATTGCATAAAAAGTATTTTTTTTGCTTTGTGCATATGTTTAAATCACCATGGGTTTCAAACATGCAGCCCACACCTGAATATGGAATTTGAATGCTGGTGCGGCATATAGCACCCACTACGTCCAGCGTGCCTGATCAGCCACACGTTGTATGGGGCATTCGCTTGCTTGATGCTCATGTAGGTGACAGCAAGGCATACTTGCTCAACAACCACACAGGTTACACTGACGGTGGCGGTATAAAAAAAAAAAAAACTTTAACACTCTTACTAATAATGCACCACACTGTGAACCCACACCAAACAAGAATGACAAACACATTTCGGGAGAACATCTGCACCGTAACACAACATAAACACGACAGGACAAATACCCAGAATCCCATGCAGCCCTAACGCTTCCGGGCTACATTATCCACCCCCGCTACCAAACCCCGCCCACCGACGCACAGAGGGGGGGGGCGGGGTTTGGTGGTAGCAGGGGTGTATAATGTAGCCCGGAAGAGTCAGGGCTGCATGGGATTCTGGGTATTTATTCTGTTGTGTTTATGTTGTGTTAAGGTGCAGATGTTCTCCCGAAATGTGTTTGTCATTCTTGTTTGGTTTTGGTTCAAAGTGTGGTGCATTATTAGTAAGAGTGTTAAAGTTGTTTTATATGGTCACCGTCAGTGTAACCTGTGTGGCTGTTGACCAAGTATGCCTTGCTGTCACGTACGTGTGCAAGCAGAAGATGCATACTGCATAACAAGGGATTGGGCTGGCTTGCTGTTAATACAGATTGTAGAGGGCACCAAATGTTATACCATCATGGCACGCCCTTATTATAACTGGAAGGGTGAAAATGGTAGAATGTTAATCCCGGGAGTTCTCTTGAGAGGCATTGAAATCCGGGAGTCTCCCGGGAAAATCGGGGGGATCGGCAAGTAAGCTGCTGAACCGCATCAGAGTGGGTTGCCGACCCCTGGTCTAGTCTCTTACGTGAATGAGATAAATAATATTATTTGATATTTTACGCTAATGTGTTAATCATTTCACACATAAGTCGCTCCTGAGTATAAGTCGCACCCCCAGTCAAACTATGAAAAAAACTGCGACTTATAGTCCGAAAAATACGGTATATATAACACATATAACCTCAGCTGGCACCAACAGTAACACATCCCAGACGATGGTTGTGTTTTTGTATTTTTTGGTTCTGCATACCTGCCAGCTACTCCGGTTTTCCTGTAATTAGTACGGTTTTCATCAACCTATTCCGGGTTACGGTTGCAGTGATAAAAAATACGTTTTTTCATTAATTAAAAAAATATATTTTATTAAAAGTTTTATTCACGAAATCGCGTAACAACAATGACAATCGACACTGCTTCCCGTAACTTCCTATCGAGCCATTCCGAATGCCATGCGCGAGGCTATTTTTAGCACCGCTGCCAAGCACGAGGCACCAGTTGCCATTGTTTCCAAACGAGCGAACGATCATGGAATCAGCCGGAGAAAAATCGCAAACGAGTCTTAAGCCGAATAGAAAACTGCAGTCATTCCGTGAAGAATATTCAAAAGCCTATGCGGGAATAATTATCCGTTCCAAAAAGGGTGAAAACTACGCGAATTGCACCTTGTGCAGACAAGATTTTTCGATCGGACACGGAGGAATTAGCGATGTAAAAGACCACGTTGGGACAAAAAAACACAAGTCTAATGCCGTTGCTAGCGATACAAGTGGACAACTTTCAACGTTTTTTGTCGCCCAAACAGATTCTTTGGATGTGATGAATGCCGAAGTTTTATTTACGGAGGCAATAATTGAGCATGGACTTCCAATCGCACTGGCTGATCACATGGGACAGTTAAATGTTTGTAATGCAACCTTTAAAAATCATTACGCGGTGATCGCGGTCCCAAAAATAAACTTTTCTTGCATGATAATGTCCAGAAAAATTCGCTTTATATTACTATAGAGTCCTTTTAACGAATGAGTTTGATGGTTTATCACAAACCTTAAATGAAAGAAGTCCTTTGTTCTCCTGCACCGCACGCGCTTTGGCCTTGCTTCGTGTTTGGTGCGCAATCCTGTCGGCTGTATTTCACAGCACGACATACTGTTAAAAGGGTTTATACTATTTATGCTTTCAAGTCCAATTTGAAGAAATCTTGTTAAATGTTGACAGCATAACTACCAAAATACAGAAGTATGTCCTTAATATTTTTGCAGTGCTATTTCTGTTGAAAAGTTCAAATGATTACATTAGAGATGTGATGTGCCACTTTTCAAGTGTCTGATGGCTTAAATTAATTTTCATTAATTGTTCATATTTTGAATTCTTTTGAAAGGCTTACAAAAAAACTACATTTGAATTGTAATTCCATGCTATTGACAGGACTATTAATTTTAATGAAGTTAGCTTACCATGTTTACAGTATGATAATTGTGATAGAAATGTGAATTTTAGGCACAGAATATTTTTTACAATTGAACAAGGCAGTAGATTATACAAGCTTGGACAGAAAGTTAATAATGACACCAATTTTTTTTTTAATGGAATTGTTTAGTACTGTTTTACCATTTGTTTACTGTAAAAGGTGTTTATACTGTTTATACTTTCAATTAACAAATTGAAGTCTTGTGAAAGGTTGACAGGATAACTGGCATTAACTGTCAAAATAATTTCAAACTATTGAAGTTAGCTTACAGAATAAACATGTCAATCAACCCATATGATTTTTGCTGTAATGTTTTTGTTTTGAAAAGTCACTGTGACTGATAGAAAAGTGATGGTTTTAGCAACATTTTAACCTGTCTGAATGCTAATAATCATTTTGCGTCAGGGGGGCGAAGCCTCAACCCCCCACCAGGACTTTGTCCTGGACCTACCTGGACCCTGGCTACTAGGTTTTTCTGATTTCAAAAGTTGGCAGGTATGGTTCTGAAACATGCAATTTGAAGCTTATAGCCAACTATACCTTTGAATAAAACTGGATTTTTAACTTGCAGACTTCACAGACATTTCTGGCAATTACACAGCCGATTCAATGCTAGAATTGTAACATTTGTCAAGCTTTCCAAGCGTTGCTTTGTGAACAAACTAAAGCCCCTCTGGCTACAATTGGTCAAGCTTTGCTGGAAAATCAAGGACAATATGTGTATCAGACCACATCTCTACTGAGGGTTTTTTTTAAAGCCTTCTACTGCTTTTCATCATTTCTTTTTTAGGTTTTTCTTTATGGTTTAGAGAAGTATTGTACGTCACTTTGTGTCGCCGAGCAGAGTCACACAATGACTCTAATTCACAACACAAGACTCAGATCACAGCATGGATGATTGTGAGTCCATTCATTCAAAGTGAAAATCTTTACTGACTCTGTTAAAGCTCACATGGGGGCCTAAAATACACTTGTGTCCATCCTCTGTCTATGCAGGAATCTATACTCGATCAATGTGTGCCAATTAAAGCGGCCGTCATGCAGAAACGTCAATAAGTGACGGACTCAGGAACACACTATGAAGCCAGGTTAAAAAATATATACAGGTACATACAAAACCCAAAACCACAGAAGTTGGCACGTTAATTTTTTTTAATTTAATTTTTTAATTTGTAAATAAAAACAGAATACAATGATTTGCAAATCCTTTTCAACTTACATTCAATTAAATAGACTGCAAAGACAAGATATTTAATGTTCCAACTGAGAAACATATATCAACCTTTTGTAAATAATCATTAACTTTGAATTTAATGGAAGCAACACATTGCAAAAAAGTTGTCACAGGGGCATTTTTACCTCTGTGTTACATGGCCTTTCCTTTTAACAACACTCAGTAAACGTTTGGGAACTGAGGAGACATAATTTTTAAAGCTTTTCAGGTGGAATTCTTTCCCATTCTTGCTTGATGTACAGCTGAAGTTGTTCAACAGTCCGGGGGTCTCCTTTGTTGTATTTTAGGCTTCATAATGCGCCACACTATACTACAAAGCCACGCTGTTGTAACACATGGCTGAAATAAGCAGGGGCGTCCATGATAACGTTGCTTGGATGGCAACATATGTTGCTCCAAAACCTGTACATACCTTTCAGCATTAATGGTGCCTTCACAGATGTGTAGGTTACCCATGCCTTGGCCACTAATACACCCCCATACCATCACACATGCTGGCTTTTCAACTTTGCGCCTATAACAAACCGGATTTTTCTTTGTTCCGGAGGACACGACGTCCACAGTGTCCAAAAATACATTGAAACGTGGACTCGTCAGACCACAGAACACTTTTCCACATTGCATCAGTCCATTTTAGACGAGCTCGGGCCCAGCGAAGCCGGCGGCGTTTCTGGGTGTTGTTGATAAATGGCTTTCGCTTTTGCATAGTAGTTTTCACGTGCATTTACAGATGTAACGACCAACTGTAGTTACTGACAGTGGGTTTCTGAAGTGTTCCTGAGCCCATGTGGTGATATCCTTTACACACTGATGTCGCTTTTCGATGCAGTACCGCCTGAGGGATCGAAGGTCGGTAATATCATGGCTTACGTGCAGTGATTTCTCCAGATTCTCTGAACCTTTTGATGATATTACGGACTCTAGATGGTCAAATCCCTAAATTCCTTGCAATAGCTTGTTTAGAAATGTTGTTCTTAAACTGCTCGACAATTTGCTCACGCATTTGTTGACAAAGTGGTGACCCTCGCCCCGTCCTTGTTTGTGAATGACTGAGCATTTCATGGAAGCTGCTTTTTATACCCAATCATGGCACCCACCTGTTCCCAATTAGCCTGTTCACCTGTGGGATGTTCCAAATAAGTGTTTGATGAGCATTCCTCAACTTTATCAGCTATTATTTGCAAAAAATAACAAAGTTTAAGTTGAAGTGTATTGTCTTTGCAGTCTATTCAATTGAATATCATTTGAAAAGGATTTGCAAATCATTGTATTCTGTTTTTATTTACCATTTACTCAACTAGCCAACTTCACTGGGTTTGGGTTTTGTATACATACCTTGTCCCTACCCCATACTTGCCAACCTTGAGACCTCCGATTTCGGGAGGTGGGGGGAGGGGGTGTGGTTGGGGCGGGGGTCGTGGTTGGGGGCGTGGTTAAGATATATATATAAGAAATACTTGACTTTCAGTGAATTCTAGCTATATATATATATATATATATAAATATATATATATATATATATATATATATATATATATATATATATATATATATATATATATATATATATATATATATATATATATATATTTTATTACATATATATATAAATAAAAGAAATACTTGAATTTCAGTGTTCATTTATTTACACATATACACACACATAACACTCATCTACTCATCTACTACAGGAGGAAAAAGCACACAGGACATTTCAATTGTTCACAGACTGGTCGCGCTCATCAGAATGACAAGACACTTCCGGTCTGCAGGTGATAGCATTCAATTGGGAAGAAACGCCCTACTGCCTCCTACTGACCAATGTGAATACTGATACATGTGTAATGACAGCTCCAAAAACGAATTCAAACCACAAAATAAAATAAATAAATCAACACAAAAATGTGACACATTATGGGTGGGTCACATATGCATGTACAGTAGATGGCAGTATTGTCCTGTTTAAAAGTGTCACAACATCGCTGTTTACGGCAGACGAACTGCTTTACGGTAGACGAAAACTTGACTGCTGTTGTTGTGTGTTGTTACCGCGCTGGGAGGACGTTAATGAAACTGCCTAACAATAAACACACATAAGAAACCAAGAACTCGCCCTCCATCATTAGCTATTTATATTGTGGGAAAGCGGACGTGTGAACAGGCTGTCAACACGTCACTCAGGTCCGCATGGAGCTGGAGGGGGCGTGGCCTCCAGCTCCGCCTGAATTTCGGGAGATTTTCCGGGAGAAAATTTGTCCCGGGAGGTTTTCGGGAGAGGCGCTGAATTTCGGCAGTCTCCCGGAAAATCCGGGAGGGTTGGCAAGTATGCCAAGAAAGACCCTTCCTAATGTCGTGATGGGAATATCATTTTAAGAAAACTTATGAATGTGTGCAGTACATGGAACGCTTAGCCACTTCACAGAGCAGCTAATGGAGAAGATAGAAGCGGTGGTGCATTTATGGCTCAGAGGGATCAAGAGATTTATTATTAGCACGTATTTTTCACATGACACTCTGTCCCTACTCCCATTGACTCACCATCAATTTACCTTACATTCTCTATCGGTGCACTTACTTCAACGGTAGTCAACGTTTTTTTCAGTTACATATTCTCATTTTAAACAGGATAAACTGCTGCTTGTTCTGCATGATTTTGAGAAAACAACTTAATTGAGTTGAGTGTTTATTCGAAACATGCAAGCATACAATATGATGCATCACAATTTCCAGTTTCTCTGTTCGACATGTTCAAAAAGGAGTAAGAAGAAGCAGAGCTTATTTAATCCTACCCCTTTTCCTTTACATAGTAGTTGCTAAAACTTTTGCTCACTTCAATTTATTCACAATATACTCGCCACCCTTGAGACCTTCAATTTCGGGAGGTGGGGGGTGGGGGCGTGGTCAGGGGTGGAACAGGGGCGTGGTTGAGGGCGGGGGCGTGGTTAAGAGGGGAGGAGTATATTGACAGCTAGAATTCACCAAGTCAAGTATTTCATACATATATATATATATATATATATACATATATATATATATATATATATATATATATATATATATATATATATATATATATATATATATATATATATATATATATATACATACATATACATATATATATATATATATATATATATACATACATATACATATATATATATATATATACATACATATACATATATATATATATATATATATATATATATATATATATATATATATATATATATATATATATATATATATATATATATATATATATATATATATATATCTACATCCTGAAAATATGCAAACAAAACTGTGTTTAGATAATTGATACTTCAAACTTGCATAAATACATTTTAAGGAATATAACATAACTTGGCTTCTGAGAGCTTCAAAATGTAATGAATAAAATGCTAAAGTTGTTGATAAACAAGCAATTATTTTAATAATTAAATATGGTCATTTTAAATGAATTATTATGATAATTTAAAATTAATTATTTCAAATATGTTTATTTTAATGTATAATTCTATGGCTGGATGTAATAAGGAGTCAGAAAACATACAAATAAAAATACAATTCATTTTGATGTTTTTAGCAAAATATAGTAAAAATGTTTTTGTTTTTTGTTTTTTTTAAATTAATAAATATATTTATTTTTAGGTAAAATAAACATAATAATACAATTTATCTCTAGTCTGGATGATTTATTTCTTGTCACCCTGTTGTCCTCCCGTCGTGAAAAAAGGCTGTCCTCACTCAGGTCCGCATGGAGCTGGAGGGGGCGTGGCCTCCAGCTCCGGCTGAAAATCGGGAGATTTTCGGGAGAATATTTGTCCCGGGAGATTTTCGGGAGAGGCGCTGAATTTCGGGAGTCTCCCGGAAAATTCGTGAGGGTTGGCAAGTATGGTAATACTATTAAAAATAAATAACAATTAGTGAATTAAGTTATATTTCATATGGTGAGATGAGTAAGATTATCTAGAAAATGAAGGGATGGATGAAATAAATGCGGGAATCCTGGAGAAGGCCTGGGAGTATGCCTATCCAGTCTACATGTGCTTTGTGGATTTGGAGAAGGCGTATGACCGGGTCCCCCGGGAGATCTTGTGGGAGGTGCTGAGGGAGTACGGAGTGAGGGGAACCCTGCTGAGGGCCATCCAATCTCTGTACAACCAAAGCGAGAGTTGTGTCCGGGTGCTTGGATGTAAGTCGGATCCGTTTCCAGTGGGGGTTGGTCTCCGCCAGGGCTGCGCTCTGTCATCTATCCTGTTTGGGATTTTCATGGACAGGATTTCTAGGCAGAGTCGTGGCCATGGCGGAAAGGGTATACGTCTCGGGGGGCTAAAGGTTGCGTCACTGCTGTTTGCAGATGATGTGGTCCTGATGGCACCTTTGGTTCGTGACCTTCAGCTCTCACTGGATCGGTTCGCAGCCGAGTGTTCAGCGGCTGGAATGAGGATCAGCATCTCCAAATCTGAGGCCATGGTTCTCAGCAGGAAACCGATGGTTTGTACAGTCCAGGTAGGGGACGAGACTCTGTCCCAGGTGGAGGAGTTTAAGTATCTCGGGGTCTTGATGGAGAAGGAAATCAGCCGGAGAATCGGAGCAGCTGGGGCAGTATTGCAGTCTCTCTGCCCGCACTGTTGTAACGAAACGAGAGCTTTGCCTTCTGGCTCAGCTCTCAGTCTACCGAGCTATCTACATTCCTACTCTCACCTATGGTCATGAAGTGTGGGTAATGACCGAATGAATAAGATCGCGGATACAAGCGGCCGAAATGAGTTTCCTCAGAAGGGTGGCTGGCATCTCCCTTAGAGATAGGGTGAGAAGTTCAGTCCGAGAGAGACTCGGAGTAGAGCCGCTGCTCCTTCGCTTGGAAAGGAACCAGCTTAGGTGGTTCGGGCATCTCGTGCGGATGCCTCACGAGCGTCTCCCGAGGGAGGTCCTCGTTGCACGTCCCACTGGGAGGAGACCCCACGGCAGACCAAGGACCAGATGGGGGGATTACATCTCCTCTCTGGCCTGGGAACGCTTCGGGATTCCCCAGGACGAAGTCACTAATGTTGCTCTGGAGAGGGAAGTCTGGGGGTCTCTGCTGAAGCTGTTGTCCCCGCGACCCGATTCCGGATAAGCGGTTGAAGATGGATGGATGAATGGATGGATGAAATAAATTCAGAATGTTTATCATGGTTCTTATTCTTTGTACTTTGTAAACACTTTAAGTTTGAAGAATTTCTTGAAGTGGATTATATTACGGACACGTTTCCAGTGAGGGTTGGACTCCGCCAAGGCTGCCCATAATTCACTTCACTTCACTTCACTTCACTTTGTCACCCATTCTGTTCATAACTTTTATGGACAGAATTTCTAGGCGCAGTCAAGGCGTTGAGGGGATCTGGTTTGGTGGCTGCAGGATTAAGTCTCTGCTTTTTGCAGATGATGTGGTCCTGATGGCTTCATCTGGCCAGGATCTTCAGCTCTCACTGGATCGGTTCGCAGCTGAGTGTGAAGCGACTGGGATGAGAATCAGCACCTCCATGGTTCTCGCCCGGAAAAGGGTGGAGTGCCATCTCCGGGTTGGGGAGGAGATCTTGCCCCAAGTGGAGGAGTTCAAGTACCTCGGAGTCTTGTTCACGAGTGAGGGAAGAGTGGACCGTGAGATCGACAGGCGGATCGGTGCGGCGTCTTCAGTAATGCGGACGCTGTATCGATCCGTTGTGGTGAAGAAGGAGCTGAGCCGGAAGGCAAAGCTCTCAATTTACCGGTCGATCTACGTTCCCATCCTCACCTATGGTCATGAGCTTTGGGTTCTGACCGAAAGGACAAGATCACGGGTACAAGCGACCCAAATGAGTTTCCTCCCCCGGGTGGCGGGGCTCTCCCTTAGAGATAGGGTGAGAAGCTCTGCCATCCGGGAGGAGCTCAAAGTAAAGCCGCTGCTCCTCCACATCGAGAGGAGCCAGATGAGGTGGTTCGGGCATCTGGTCAGGATGCCACCCGAACGCCTCCCTAGGGAGGTGTTTAGGGCACGTCCGACCGGTAGGAGGCCGCGGGGAAGACCCAGGACACGTTGGGAAGACTATGTCTCCCGGCTGGCCTGGGAACGCCTCGGGGTCCCACAGGAAGAGCTGGACGAAGTGGCTGGGGAGAGGGAAGTCTGGGCTTCCCTGCTTAGGCTGCTGCCCCCGCGACCCGACCTCGGATAAGCGGAAGAAGATGGATGGATGGATGGATGGATTATATTACTGCATTGTTTGATTTCTTTGCTTAGTCCATTCCATCGTTTAATTCCACATACTGATATACTGAAGGTCTTAAGTGTTGTACGTGCATACAAATGTTTTACATTACATTTTTCTCTAAGATTATATTTCTCCTCTTTTGTTGAGAAGAATTGTTGTATATTTTTGGGTAGCAGATTATATTTGCTTCGTGTATCATTTTTAGCTGTTTGCAAATTCACTATGTGGTGGAATTTCAGTATTTTCGATTCAATAACTAAAGTGTTTGAATGTTCTTTGTATCCAAAATTATGTATTATTAGAACTGATATTTATTGTAATACCGTTAATGAATGTAGTTATTTCCTCATATTTCTGCACAATAACTCCTAATTTAATAAGTGAAATCATGCTTTGAGTGGGTCAAATAAAAAATAAAAAAATAAAAAAACTTGAAGCACTTTTTGATACATTTATAGTTATTATGTTTTGACCTAAAATACTGGTAAAAATGGTCCAAAGATTTATTGCACCAATAAATGTGAGGATATTTGCATTTAATTAAAAATGTATTACATTTTAGGTGAAAAAACAATTACAATATTTTAAAACAGAAAAACTGAATTTTATTGATGTTATATTGCTATTGTTGTTTAAATTAATTGTGACTTGTATTATTATTAATTGACTTGTTGTGGTTTATTGGTTAATAATACTAAATAAATAAATAAATAAATAATAAATGATAATAATTAAATATATATATATATATATATATAATATATAAATAAATAAATAATAATTTATTTATTTATTTATTTATCATTTATTATGAATTGACTTGTTGTGGTTTATTGGTTAATAATACTCTTCTTTGTTCTGCTCCCTTCCAGGTTCAATGCTAAATGATGGCCGAGTGACACATCTCCTCTTTCCTCTCCTCCTCCTCTTGCGGGTTCCCCTATTGTTGAGCTTTGGTGAGCGTACATGCCCCAACAGTTGTCGTTGCGAGGGGAAAACTGTTCATTGCGACTCATCTGGCTTCTTAGATGTCCCGGAAAATATTTCCGTTGGGTGCCAGGGCCTCTCCCTGCGCTATAATGAACTGCACACCCTGTTACCATATCAGTTTGCTCACCTAGGTCAGCTTCTCTGGATATACTTGGACCACAATCAGATTTCAGCGGTCGACAGTCGAGCGTTCCAGGGAGTCCGCCGGCTGAAAGAGCTTATAATGAGTTCCAATAAGATCGTATCTCTGCACAATTCCACCTTTCACGGAATTCCCAACCTCCGTAGTCTGGACTTGTCATACAACAAGTTGGAAATCCTGCAGCCGGGACAATTCCATGGGCTGCGGAAGCTTCAAAACCTACACTTACGCTCGAATGGTCTCTCTAACATCCCGATTAGAGCGTTCCTCGAGTGCAGGAGTTTAGAGTTTCTGGATTTGGGCTACAATCGAATCAAGGCTCTTACGCGCACTACATTTTTAGGGCTACAGAAGCTGATGGAGTTGCATCTTGAGCACAACCAGTTCACACGGATAAACTTTTTCCTGTTTCCCCGACTCGCCAACCTAAGATCACTTTATTTGCAGTGGAACCGCATTAAGGTCGTCAACCAGGGACTTCCATGGACGTGGTATACGCTGCAGAAACTCGATTTATCCGGAAACGAGATCCAGGCCCTGGATCCGGCTGTGTTCCACTGCTTGCCCAACCTTCAAGTTCTCAACCTGGAATCCAACAAATTGTCCAACGTGTCACAGGAGGCGGTGTCAGCCTGGATCTCGCTGACTTCCATCAGCCTCGCCGGGAACATGTGGGATTGTGCCACGGGCATTTGTCCGCTCGTGGCTTGGTTGAGGAATTTCCGCGGCACGAAAGACACCACGATGATATGCAGCAGCCCCAAGTATCTCCAAGGAGAGAAAATAATGGATGCCACAAGAAACCATGGTATTTGTGAGGAAACTGATTACGTTCTCACTGAGACACCCTCGCCGATGTCAGAGCTTTTTTCGGAAGCCACCAACGAGCCCACATTTGCCCCGACAAGCGGGTCTCCACTAATGCCACCGACCTATGGTCCACTCCCTCCCGTCGGGCCTCTACCAATTCCCCATCCTACACTCCCAGGGCACATGAGCAAAGATCCTAGAGACTCAGTAGCTCATAGTCAGCCCACTCACATACTCCCTCCAGAGATGGAGCACATGACTCTACACAAAGTGGTGGTGGGAAGCGTGGCACTCTTCTTCAGCATGTCTCTAATTTTGACAATTGTCTACGTGCTGTGGCGGCGCTACCCGGGCGCCACCAGATTGCTACAGCAACGATCCATGGTGGGACGGAAGTGTCGCAAAAAGAGCCCAGAGCCAGAGCAGGACCTAAGCACCCAGCTCCAAGAGTATTACATGAGCTACAACCCGGCTGCCGCCCCAGAGGCGTTGGACGTGCTCGGCAACGGCACCGGCTCCTGCACTTGCACAATTTCTAGCTCCAGGGAGTGTGAGGTATGATCCATCGCGTCTGCCTAAAAAAAAATGAAATCAATTTCAAAATGCAAAGGCTCATCAGCAAGGTAAATCAGCAAAGAACACTCATTAATCACCTCACCGACCGTGACTCACATTTTGATTTCAAACATTTACCACCTCCAATTATTCAGGTTTTAACTTTAAGATGATACCTCTAAATTATGTTTTGTAAACCAGTGTTTTTCAACCACTGTGCCACGAGATACAGTCTGGTGTGCCGTGGGAGATTATGTAATTTCACCTATCCATCCATCCATTTTCTACCGCTTATTCCCTTTTGGGGTCGCGGGGGGCACTGGAGCCTATCTCAGCTACAATCGGGCGGAAGGCGGGGTACACCCTGGACAAGTCGCCACCTCATCGCAGGGCCAACACAGATAGACAGACAACATTCACACTCACATCCACACACTAGGGCCAATTTTTAGTGTTGCCAATCAACTTATCCCCAGGTGCATGTCTTTGGAGGTGGGAGGAAGCCGGAGTACCCGGAGGGAACCCACGCAGTCACGGGGAGAACATGCAAACTCCACACAGAAAGATCCCGAGCCCGGGATTGAACCCAAGACTACTCAGGACCTTCACCTAATTGGGTTAAAAATATTTTTTGCAAACCAGTAATTATAATCCGCAAATGTGCCGTTGTTGAGTGTCTGTGCTGTCTAGAGCTCGGCAGAGTAACCGTGTAATACTCTTACATATCATCCTTTGTAGATGTCGGAAACATGGTTTGTCGTTGTAGAAGTTGCCTTCTACTGCAGGGGTCGGCAACCTTTACCAGTCAAAGAGCCATCATGACCAGTTTCGCAAATTATAGAAAACAACGGGAGCCGCAACATTTTTTTGAAATTTTAAATGAAATAACACTGCATACAAAGTTTTCGTTTTGCTTTGTGCTATGTATAAACCAGGGGTCTCAGACACGCTGCCCACACCATTATATGGGATTTGAAAACTGGTGCGGCACGCGGGTTATAAATGAATGACGCTTGTCAGCGACATGCGTGCCGTGATGGTACAGCATATAGCACCCACTACAACCAGCGTGCCTGATCAGCTACACGTTGTATGGCGTTCCCGCTTGCTCACGTAGGTGACAGCAAGGCATACTTGTTCAACAACCACATAGGTTACACCAGGCCCTAACCAATCTGGGTGGAAAAGTGACGATTACCTGCAGGGCAAACATTAGCTAACCAGAAGGCAATAACAATGTAAACAAAAAACACCTGCTTAAAAGATCTAATACAAACATTTATATGCACGTACAACACTTAGAACTTTTAGCATATCAGTATGTGGAATTAAATGATGGAATGGATTAAGTAAAGAAGTTAAAAATTGTACTGATATGATCCAGTTTAAGAGGTTGTTCAAAATAATAGTGCTTACAGAGTACAAAGAAGAAGAATTATGAGAAATACTTTCAACCTTATTGAAAATAAGATATTCTTCATCTCAGTATGTTAATAATGACTGAATTAATTAATTAATTACATATTACAAAACTGTTGTATACTAATTCATAGATGTTATTTTATTATATAAAAAGGTCAGTAAATGATTCTATATATTTGTAAACGCTTTGAAATGGGAAAGGGGTAGGATTAAATAAGCTTTGCTTCTTCCTACTCCTTTTCGGGCATGATGTAAAATGAAATGATATGAAATTGTGTGATGTATTATGATGTAAGTGTGTTCATGTTCGAAATAAACTAAAGAAAGAAAGAAATGTCCCTGAGGAATGTAAAGTGGGAGTACTGTAATTACCTAACGTTACAATATTATTTTCCATAACAATTTAGCCCCCTCCACAATATTAACCCGACGTTAAAACAGAACTAGCTATTTATTGATTAGCAATTGCCGAATCATGTAACATTAGCTTAATGCTAAAAAGCCAGGTTACTATCACATTCTGTAACAGACAAATAATTTCATGTAGGCTAACGCTACCTACCTGCTACCTCTGTCTTTTCTCGTTTCTCCTCCTCTTCTTTTCTCTTTTTTCTTCCCTGGGCACCTGACAGTTTTGGCATCTTGTGTTGATTTTTTGATGTGGTGACGTCCAAAAAGAGTCATGATACGGGAAGGGAGGGGGCGCACCGTGCGGGGGAGGAGGGGGAGGGGGGGGGGGGGGGCGTAATGTTGTAACAAATAATATTTCTGTTAAATAGGCTTTACTTTGCATTTTAATTAACGTGGGATTATTTTTTGTATTTAGAAATAATAGTACCAACTTCTTTTTTTTCTTTTTTTTTCTCCAACATTTGTGGCACTGGCGTGGCGCCCCCTGATGGACGGCGCCCTTAGCATTTGCCTATACGTCAGTGGGTTACACTGACGGTGGCGGTATAAAAAAAACAACTATAACGCTCTTACTAATAATGCGCCACACTGTGAACACACACCAAACAAGAATGACAAACACATTTCGGGAGAACATCTGCACAGTAACACAACATAAACACAACAGGACAAATACCCAGAATCCCATGCAGCCCTATCTCTTCCGGGATACATTATACACCCCCGCTACCAAACCCCGCCCACCTCAACCGACGCACGGAGGGGGGGTAGCAGGGGTGTATAATGTAGCCAGGAAGAGTCAGGGCTGCATGGGATTCTGGGTGTTTGTTCTGTTGTGTTTATGTTGTGTTAAGGTGCAGATGTTCTCCCGAAATGTGTTTGTCATTCTTGTTTGGTTTTGGTTCAAAGTGTGGCGCATTATTAGTAAGAGTGTTAAAGTTGTTTTATATGGTCACCGTCAGTGTAACCTGTGTGGCTGTTAACAAAGTATGCCTTGCTGTCACGTACGAGTTTAAGCAGAAGATGTATATTGTATAACAAGTGTTGGGATGGCACGCTGTTAATACAGATTGTAGAGAGCGCCAAATTTTGTACCATCATGGCACGCCCTTATTATAGCTGTAAGGGTGAAAATCGGTGAATATTAATCCCGGGAGTTTTCTGCGAGAGGCACTGAAATCCGGAAGTCTCACGGGAAAATTGGGGGGGTTCAGCAAGTAAGCTGCTGAGCCGCATCAGAATGATCAAAGAGCCGCATGCGGCTCCGGAGCCGCGGGTTGCCGACCCCTATTCTAGTGGGTTCCTCTGATCACACACACTTGCACGGGAGTCCGGCGTTCAGGGTTCAACAAAGTTTTATTAATCATGAGTTGTAGCACCTCCCTCGACTTTTCAGTCCTCGTCACTCTGGTTTGCTTGCTCCAACGTCTCTCCAACCACCCTCTTTCCTTCTGCTCCTGGCCGCTACTGATAAGAACAACAGGTGATTAGATAAATAGCCCCAGCTGGGCAATCTAGTCAGCTGTGTTTCGAAGCCGGCCCTGGCACACCCTGCTCCTGCAGAAAACGCGCCGACCACGCCCCCCTCCACAGTCGTGATCACAATATGCGGGGGGCAGTGTGCAGGTAAAAAAGGTATTTCACACTTAAACCGAAAATAAACAAAAGGCGAGTGCCGGTAAGTGCGCTACGAAAAGGCATCGAAGCTTAGGGAAGGCTATGCAAAACGAAACTACAACTGAACTGGCTGCAAAGTATCGTATTTTTCGGACTATAAGTTGCAGTTTTTTTCATAGTTTGGCCGGGGGTGCGACTTATACTCAGGAGCGACTTATGTGTGAAATGATTAACACATTAGCGTAAAATATCAAATAATATTATTTAACTCATTCACGTAAGAGACTAGACGTATAAGATTTCATGGGATTTAGCGATTAGGAGTGACATATTGTTTGGTAAACGTATAGCATGTTCTATATGTTATAGTTATTTGAATGACTCTTACCATAATATGTTACGTTAACATACCAGTTGGTTATTTATGCCTCATATAACGTACACTTATTCAGCCTGTTGTTCACTATTCTTTATTTATTTTAAATTGCCTTTCAAATGTCTATTCTTGGTGTTGGCTTTTATCAAATACATTTCCCCCAAAAATGCGACTTATACTCCAGTGCGACTTATATATGTTTTTTTTTCCTTCTTTATTATGCATTTTCGGCCGGTGCGACTTATACTCCGGAGCGACTTATACTCCGGAGCGACTTATACTCCGAAAAATACGGTAAACAAAAACAGAATGCTGGACGACAGCAAAAACTTACAGCGTGTGGAGCAGCAGACGGCGTCCACAAAGTACATCCGTACATGACATGACAATCAACAATGTCCCCACAAAGAAGGATAGCGTCCGCACAACCTAAATAGTCTTGATTGCGAAAACAAAGCGGGGAAATAGCGTTCAAGGAAGACATGAACCTGCGACAGGAAAATACCAACACGAGGAAAAGCCACCAAAATAGGATCGCAAGACAAAAACTAAAACACTACACTGCAAAAAGTCAGTATTCAAAAACAAGGAAAAAAAATACAAAAATGAGGGGTATTTTACTTGAACTAAGCAAAATTATCTGCCAATAGAACAAAAAAATTTGGTTTGTCAAGACTTTCCAAAACAAGTAAAATTAGCTTAAAATAAGTATATTCTCACTAATAACTAGTGCACTTTTCTTGATAGAAAAAATAAATATGAAACCTTTTTTCTCAATATGTTGAAAAATATTCTTAAATGAAGTAAATGCTAGTGCCATTATCTTGACATAATGATATGCGCTCGGCATTACATTTCTTGAAACCAGCAAACTTATACTAAAAACTAATTTATTGTTCTTAATGGAAAGGCAACAAGACAACCACTTGTTACTCTCGGGGTCTACTAGCCACTCAGGCAAATCACATGGTCTAAAAATGCATTTTTCCATCGATAACGTGACATCATCGCGCCAAGTGCGTGCTCTTTCAGTCAGTTAGTGCGCATTATATATATATATATATATATATACATGTATGTGTGGGAAAAAAATCACAAGACTATTTCATCTCTACAGGCCTGTTTCATGAGGGGGGGTACCCTCAATCATCAGGAGATTTTAATGGGAGCATTCGCATACCATGGTTTGTATAGGGCACAGAGTGGGTGGGTACAGGCTGGCCTAGGGGCGTGGTGATTGGCTCATGTGTTACCTAGGAGGTGTTTCCGTCTATGGCGGCATGTTGTTACAATCTCGCTGCGCTTGTTGAGGGATGACAGGTCTGGACGGTAAATAATAAACAGTTTCTCTTTCAAGCATAGGTTGCATCTTTTATTACCACTATTGTAAGGTGTGCTGGATGCAAGAATTTGCCATGTTATTGAATATTCAACATTATTGTCTTTGAGGTCCCAAATGTGTTTGCTGAGTTCTGTGGTATTTCGCAGGTTTTTGTTCCTGAAAGAAGCCTTGTGATTGTTCCATCTGGTTTTGAATTCTCCCTCGGTTAATCCTACATATGTGTCGGATGTGTTAATGTCCTTGCGTATTACCTTAGATTGGTAGACAACTGATGTTTGTAAGCACCCCCCGTTGAGAGGGCAATCAGGTTTCTTTCAGGAACAAAAACCTGCGAAATACCACAGAACTCAGCAAACACATTTGGGACCTCAAAGACAATAATGTTGAATATTCAATAACATGGCAAATTCTTGCATCCAGCACACCTTACAATAGTGGTAATAAAAGATGCAACCTATGCTTGAAAGAGAAACTGTTTATTATTTACCGTCCAGACCTGTCATCCCTCAACAAGCGCAGCGAAATTGTAACAACATGCCGCCATAGACGGAAACACCTCCTAGGTAACACATGAGCCAATCACCACGCCCCTAGGCCAGCCTGTACCCACCCACTCTGTGCCCTATATAAACCATGGTATGCGAATGCTCCCATTAAAATCTCCTGATGATTGAGGGTACCCCCCCTCATGAAACAGGCCTGTAGAGATGAAATAGTCTTGTGATTTTTTTCCCACACATACATATATTGCGCTCTACTACGGTATCGAGCACTATTTTTTGGATAACCTTATTAAGACATATATATATATATATATATATATATATATATATATATATATATATATATATATATATATATATATATATAATTATTAATTTAATTGTAATTTTGAAGAATTTATCTGAATGTGCATGAACTATTTCTGTTCAAAATTGTTTGAAATATCAAATGTTTAAATATTATCTGTCAGTTAGCTGTACTGTGCCAACTGTACTACATGAGTACCTATTTTCTATTGTTTCATTGAAAATAAAACAGCAAAGTCCATTTGGCTGTCATCTGTTTTAATTATGAGACATAATTGTGTCAAAGTCATAATTTTTTTTTTTCATGCTCGAAATAAGAAATGATTACTTTAAAAAAGTAGTTTTATACTTGTGAGTGTTGATGACACAGCTTTGCAACACTTGATATTCTAGTTTCAAGCATGTTTTACTCAATATAGGTCATCAAATCTCAGCAACAAGCTGTAATATCTTACTGAGATCATTTAGGACCAAAACACTTAAAACGAGTAAAACACTCGAACATAAAATCTGCTTAGTGAGAAGAATTATCTTATCAGACAGAAAATAAGCAAATACCACCCTTATTTGAGATATTTAATCTTACTTAGATTTCACTTTTTGCAGTGTACACAAAGGGAAACACCAAAAAAATCTAAATAAGTCAGGGCGTGATGTGACGGGTGGTGACAGTACACCTACTTTGAGACAAGAGCTATAGTGATGCATGCTTGGTTATGGTTTGAATTCATATCCAACAACTGCGAGAACTACTTTTTATTGTCAATATCGGCTACTGAGTTTCATTTTTTTAATGTTTTCTGCAGGTGGTGAGCCTCAAAATTTTTTCAATGAAAAAAATGTGAGAAAAAAAGGTTTCTTCATTCTTTTTTCTATCAAGTAAAGTGCACTAGTTATTAGTGAGAATATACTTATTTTAAGGTATTTTTACTTGTTTTTGAAAGTCTTGACAAACCAACATTTTTTGTTCTATTGGCAGATAATTTTGCTTAGTTCAAGTAAAATACCCCCACCAACACGTCTTCCTATGAGGAAGCAGTGCCTGGGGAATCTGTGGTGGGCTCTCCTACTTCTGGGGCTGAGGTTGCTGAGGTATTAAAAAGCTCCTCGGTGGCAAGGCCCCAGGGGTGGATGAGATCCGCCCGGAGTTCCTTAAGGCTCTGGATGCTGTGGGGCTGTCTTGGTTGACAAGACTCTGCAGCATCGCGTGACAATCGGGGGCGGTACCTCTGGATTGGCAGACCGGGGTGGTGGTTCCTCTCTTTAAGAAGGGGAACCGGAGGGTGTGCTCTAACTATCGTGGGATCACACTCCTCAGCCTTCCCGGTAAAGTCTATTCAGGTGTACTGGAGAGGAGGCTACGCCGGATAGTCGAACCTCGGATTCAGGAGGAACAGTGTGGTTTTCGTCCTGGTCGTGGAACTGTGGACCAGCTCTATACTCTCGGCAGGGTCCTTGAGGGTGCATGGGAGTTTGCCCAACCAGTCTACATGTGTTTTGTGGACTTGGAGAAGGCATTCGACCGTGTCCCTCGAGAAGTCCTGTGGGGAGTGCTCAGAGAGTATG